>NC_039365.1:161858240-161953238 GCF_003573695.1 Papaver somniferum | reverse complement strand
TTTTTTTTTTTTTTTTTTTTTTTTTTTTTTTGTGTGTACAGTGATGGAAGGGCCTGAAGGAAGTGTATATGCAAAAGGGGTTTTTAGTATCCAGATTCAAATACCAGATCGGTTTGTTCAATTCTTTGTGTTTTTTTTGAGTGGGTTTTGCTTTTTCTTGTTTGGGTTCTTTATAGAATTTGTTGATTTTGATTGTAGATATCCATTTCAACCACCAAATGTGACATTTTTGACTCCAATTTATCACCCTAATATCGATAATGGAGGACGGATTTGTCTCGATATTCTTAATCTTCCTCCCAAGGTAACACAAATGAACTGATTCTCAGAAAAAATTGAATCTTATTGGTTCTTCTAGCTCTAAAATTTCTGCCTTTTACCTTTATGCACACATAAAGTGTAGACTTGTAGACTAGTAGTGTTTCTAATTCATCCATTTAAAGTACTAGGCATGTTGTAGAACGTCGATTCCAACCAAATTTAGTGGTTGGAAAGCAAAAAACTATGAGTTGATTTACAAAAAATCAAAGATCATAATGGCGAATTCGTTCTCGAACACAAAGTCACAGTGGGGTTCTTTGTAGGACCATTAACTGTGTAACTAAATTTTAGTTTCTAATGAGCATGTGTGACGGACCAATTGAATTGATGTTGAATTTAAACATTTCAATGTTAAAACCTGCTATTAAGACTTCATTTAGGATCACGCAGCAGATCTCGGATTATACTAGGAGTGGGGATCCAAAACTCTGTGTGTCCTGTTATTGGATGGACTGTGGCAAGCTCTTCCAGTCCAAATATAAAGTTTCGAAGTCACAGTGGGGTTCTTCTTTGTAGGACCATAAACTATGTAATTTCTAATGAGTACGTGTGATGAATCAATTGAATTGATGTTGTATTTAATCATTTCTATGGAAAAACCTGCTATTAAGACTTCATTTAGGATCACATTAGCAGATCTTGGAGTCTACTAGGAGTTGGGATCCAAAACACCGTGTGTCCTGTTATTGGGTGGACTGTGGCAAGCTCTTCCAGTCCAAATATTAAGTTTCGATGTCAGAACCTTGTTTACATTCTCCATTAAAAGCTTACTCTCCACTGACTGGAAAGAGGCACTGAGAGCTGGGAAATTAGATACTAAGGGATGTCATGCTGTCATGCCACCAAGCCCCACATGGAACAGCTAAGGTTTTTTGTCAGTGGAATAGGAATGAAAATGCCTTTTTAGAAGTATACCATGTTATTCGCCAATAATCTCATTCAGCAGCATTAGAAGTGATGTACTGTGTCAAGCATGAGTAAGCTATACAGTGGAAGTTTTTGATAGGGCAGGAGTTTGTCTAAGGGTAATACTGTAAAAGTTTTGGTAAAATAGCTGTTTTTGATAAGTTAAAAGACTTGCTATGAAGTTGAATATTTGATGTGCAGGGTGCATGGCAGCCATCTTTGAACATTTATACTGTAATAACTAGCATAAGGTTGCTACTGAGTGAGCCTAATCCTGATGATGGCCTAATGTGCGAAGCAGTAAGTATACAACTATTATCGCCACTATGGTTCATTTTTATTCTTTGAATGAATTCTTCTTGAGTGCTTTATGAGTTGGTTTATGTTTGTTCATTGCAGAGCAGAGAGTACAAGTACAATAGACAAATTTTTGACCAGAAGGCACGCTCCATGACCGAAAGATATGCAAAGGCGGGCGGGGTAATTGGAGGTAGTAGCGGTGGAAGAAACACTCCTAAAGATAACCCAAGCATGGTAATGAGCAACCCTAACCATATCTGTTTATAGTACTTATCACTGCAATGATTGACTTGGCTGTCTTTTTTATCACCCCTTTGATGCAGATTGGAACTGAAGGAGTGAACCTAGATTCTAGAAGTGTAGAAAATGACGCCAGAAACATAGAGAATGAGAAGAAAACAAGTTGTAAGACATTAGGGGTCAGGAGGAAGTTGTCCTTGGAAACATCGGTTGCACCTCAGGTTAGTAATAGTGACGACAAAGTAAATGTACAACATAAGCACAAGCTATCCCTCTCGCTGTCTCAAAGTCTTTCAAGTGTCAGTTCATCCAAATTGTTGGCTGTGGGGCAGGATGATAATCATCTTGAACAACCATCTCATCAAGTACATCCCAGCATTATTGGGAGTTCACAGAAGCTCTCTGTCACTAAGCGGAAGTTGTCAATGGAGTCGTTAGGTCGCCCAAAGAGTAAGGATGATGATGTTAAGGAGAGTACAGCATTCCATCGCGATTCATCTCTTTCTCACTCTGAAATCCCTTCCAATCCTCCCACGAAATCTCATTGGCCGCAGGTAACTGACCATGTTGAACAGCAACCTGAGCAAGGTTTTGAAAGTAAAATTGAAGATGCACCCGCTAATGTGAGCAGTAATAAGAAGCAGCGTGCGCTCAAAAAAATGTTGCCTGTTGAAGTTTCCAGTTCTCCTCAGTACTCAAATGCTGATGGCATAGAAGATTTGTTATCGAACAGCCACAGGACTACACTGGGAAGCCTAGATACAAATTCATCCAATACCTTAATGCCAACATCTGACGAATTTGAAGAACAACAGACTTATCAAGATCATGGTGGAGGATCAGGAACTAAAAGTGGAACAAGTAGTCAAAGAGAACAACGTCGATTTGGTCGAAAACTTTCTCTTGGAATGTCAGGCCTAACCAGGAGGGACAACTTTGATAATAAGGAGAATATACCTCCAAATCAGAATTCATCATCCACAGACTCTAAAAGCCTTTCTATTAGTTCTTCAGCGAAGTCCCCAAAACCACGTACTAGAAAACGTGGTAATGAACAACTTCACCAAGACAGTGTAAAGAAAACAGTGTCCAAGAAGCAACGAAAAGAGGATCTTCCTGATGCCGAAGCAGTGGTAGTGTTGGACAGTGAAGACAGTGAAGAGGAAGGTAAGGGCGTTAAAAGGTCTAGACTGTCACTTTCTCGGAAACGTTTGGTGGGAAAAAAGCTGAAGTAGCCATGAATATGAATCCTCTCAGGTTAAGCTTTCTCAATGTAAATTCTGTTTTCAGACTTTTCTTGTCACTATTTTGATGTCTGATTCCTAATTGTGAACTGCACAGCAAAAAACCTTGAGCATCAGAGTTTCTGCAGAACTCCGAGAAACAAGGTTTTTGTTCACTAGTAGAAAATTGTAAGTGTTCATTGTCAGATATAGTATATCCTGATAACTTTTGACCTGTTGGGTTCGAGTTGTTCGACTGCTTGAGTCACTGCATCTTGCAACACAAACTTGAAGTTGGTAAATATTTTTACAGGGAAACTTGTGCATCTGAGAATGGTGGTGACAGATCACAGATTTATCTGCATCTGCCTGCACTACTTTCTGGGTTCTTAGTACATGCATTTTTATCATGACTGGTTACTAACTCCTCCAATAGAGTATAAATGTTACTGTGTCACTTTTACTCTGGAAGGATTTTTGCTATGAAAATATCTGAAAATTGTTCTTTTTTCCTGTGCATATGTAGCCCACTTTAGCCTACTCATATTCGGTTGCATTGGCAGTGTCGTTTTCTTTTTTGGCAATACAAATAGGCTTCACCCTGAGTCATTTGTAAGTTTCTGCTGCAATCAAGTGTCTCATAAACTGCAATGCTTGGGCAGAGTCAGACTCACAGTGGACAAACAGATGGTCCACAGTTTCAGGGTTTTGGCAACTCTTTACCCAAACCCACCAGAGGCTTCAAAGAGCTCTCTCCCTACAGAGAGGCTTCTTTTTTCTTTCGACAAACAATTCCAATAATACCCCTTCAAACCAAATCAGCACGTGCTAACCACACGTGCATTTTTGTACAAATTGGGAAATTTCTGTATTCCGATGTTCGGAAGCTGTTGGCAACTGAAAGAGCAAGTAGAGAAGTCAGTTTAAATACCCTTGTTGGCGAACACCTCTGACTGACACCCCCAAACACTGTCACTGTTTCATAGATTCTTCTAATTTTCAGCTGAAGTTCCTTCCTCCTGACTCTCTGGGGCCTGGGAGTAGTAAAAGCGACTCCGAAACAAGATAGAAGACAGAAGAAGATATTAAAAAGCTAGGGTTTTGGGGCAGAAACCGATTCTATCCAAATACAGTAAGGGTTTGGGGGGGATTAAAAATCTCTCCTTTTTTCTTTAACTGTAAGCATCACCTTTGGCATTATCGCCACATTTTTGGTATGTTTAGAATCTTCTTTATATGTCTAGGATACTCTGATTTCATTCTTTTTTTGGGGTTTTTGATTTTCATAAGGATATATAAACACTTTATCCTTTTTGATATCTTTCATCTCATTTTAGGAAATTAGGGTTTTTAACAAAGTTAAAAGATTTGAATGCATGTTTGGGAAATTCTTGTTTTGGTATTCTAATATTGAATTTTGGGATAAAGATATTAATTGTCTTTTTCTTTATTTTTATGTTCGTAATTTGATTAATTGATGACTGCCCATGACATTTAAACTAGAGATTTTTATGGGTTTCTGAATGAATTTTGTGATTTTTGTTTCAGTTGCGTTTAATCATCATCTAGATTGATCCTGGTGAACTTTTTCTGTGAATTGCAATTATGCCTGATACGAAAGAAGAAGAGAATTTGGAATTTAAATGGTTGAAAAAGAGAGGGATTGGTGGAAGAAGGAAAGAGGTTCAATTTTATGATTCATTTGTTTTTGACAGCGAGGAGTATTCTCTTTATGATTGCGTATATATGTATAAAGATGGTGAGCCCGGGCCTTATATTGGTAAACTTATAAAAATTTGGGAACAACCAGGAAACTTGAAGAAAGTTAAGGTCTTATGGTTTTTTCGCCCTATTGAAGTTGTCAATTATATTGGCGATGAAGAGGTGCCCGAGAATGAACTGTTTTTGGCGTCTGGTAAACAAGATTCTCGTGGGCTTACCAATATTAATCCTCTGGTAATCTCAATTCTTGGTTGACATTTTGAATTTTCTTGGATGTATCTATTGATTTCTAGCTGAAGTGCTTCTACTCTTGTTGGTTTTGTTCTGTTGGTTGGTTGTTTGTTCAAATTTGTTATATGATTTTCCTTTTCAAATACTCGACCTGCAAAATCAGGAGGTGATCGCTGGCAAATGCAATGTTATCTGCACGTCAAAGGACGTCAAAAACCCACAGCCTTCTGAGGAAGAGATGAAAGCAGCTGATTACATCTTCTACCGCACATTTAACGTTGACACATTTAAGATATCAGATGAAATAGATGAGAAAATAGCTTCAGTTGAAGGTACATTGACTTCTTTTCATGTAACATGTTCCATTTCAAGGGATATCTTTGATGGGACTTTTGTTATGCTTTTCTCAGTATCATTTGCTTCGATTTTGTGTGGCAGTTAAATTCATATATAATCGCACCGGTGGTAAGGAACCAGGCAATATCTTCAAACTTGGCAGTGGAAAGACTGAAGAAAGTGGGAAGATAGGTGGAAGTGACGATGTTTCAAGACCACCAGTGAAGTTAAATGCACAAGATCTGCCTGGAAATCCAGCAGTATGCGAAAAGCTTGATAATTCGGCGAGACTTGATAACCCTGATAGTTCAGTGAGAGTGGAAAATGAGCAGTTGGTGGCTCCAGGGGTTATACATAGTTCTCTGCCTTGTGAAACTGTTGCTCCTAATGAAGCTGCAATTATTCTTGATAAGCAGGATAATGTATTAGGTCGAAAGGAAGCTCAAATTAAGCTTGAGCAACTGTTGCTAAAGCGGAGTGAGCGTGATGGTAAAGTTGATGATACATCCACTACTTTGGTTCAGGAAAAAGGCAACCTGAAACCTGTCAATAGTTCAGATGAAGCTGACAGGCCTTCTAAGAAAGCTAGGGTTGATAGTTCGGTTAAATCGTCTAAGAAACCACACCCCAAGATCTCCAAGTCTTTATCACTCAGCAAGAATAAGAAAGAGGCTAGTCCACAGATTTCAAAGAAAGATGGTGCTGATAATTTGGATAAATTACCTAGGGAAACACAAACTACAGTGTCCAATTCATCGTCAGTCAGCAAGGGCAAGGATGAGCCCAGGGAACAGCCTTCCAAGAAAGCTAGGATTGGTAGTCCAGATAAATCAACTGAAGAACAACAGTCTACACTCTCCAATCCATTATCACTCAGCAAGGGTAAGGATAAGCCCACCGAAAAACCCTTGGAAAAAGCTAGGGATGGCCATTCCGCTAAAACAGTGAAGGAACCACAACCTAAAATCTCCAGCCCATCATCATTCAGCAAAGAGAAAAATAAGGATGCTGTCCAGACTTCTAAGGCAACCGGGCTTGATAATCCTGTTAAATCATCTAAGGAACCACAACCTACAATTTCCTCGCTGTCATCACTCAACAAGGGTAAAAATGAGGCTACTGTACAACCTTCCAAGAATGGTAAGGATGTTAACTCTATCAAATCATCTTATGAACCGCAACCTAAAATCTCCAGTCCATCATCATTCAACAAAGATAAAAATAAGGATGATGCACAGACTTCTAAGGAAACTAGGGTTGATAATCTTGTTAAATCATCCAAGGAAACACAGCCTACAGTTTCCTCGCTGTCATCATTCAACAAGGACAAGAATAAAGCTATTGTACAGCCTTTCAAGAATGGTAAGGATGGTAATTCTATCAAGTCATCTAATGAACCACATCCTACAATTTCTACTCCATCAGTAGTTTTGAAGGAAAAGATGGCTGGTGTACAAGAATGTATTATACTTGTAGACTCTGATGAGGACGATGTTGTGGGGGTTTCAGGGACTATGGGCAGTGCTCTTGAAGATGTGAGTACGTCAAAAGTTGTTGTGGATTCTCATGTGCAGGAGAAGGCCACTCTCAAGGATGTCAAGCCAGGTGAGAAGAAGAAACGCAAACTTTCAAATGGGAATCCTTCTAAACCAGCAGTTTCTCGTTGTACAGAAAAGGAAACCAATACTGATGACCAAACAGTGGAAGTGGGCAAAAGGCCAGAAACTGTAAGTGCTCTTGAAGATACGAGTACGTCAAAATCTGTTGTGGATTCTCATATGCAGGAGAAGGCCACTCTTACTGATGTCAAGGCAGGTGAGAAGAAGAGACACAGACTTTCAAATGGGAATCCTTCTAAACCAGCAGTTTCTCGTTGTACAGAAAAGGAAACCAATACTGATGACCAAACAGTGGAAGTGGGCAAAAGGCCAGAAACTGTAAGTGCTCTTGAAGATATGAGTACGTCAAAAGCTGTTGTGGATTCTCATGTGCAGGAGAAGGCCACTCTTACTGATGTCAAGCCAGGCGAGAAGAAAAAGCGGAAACTTTCAAATGGAAATCCTTCCAAACCAGCAGTTTCTCGTTGTACAGAAAAGGAAACCAATACCGATGACCAAACAGTGGAAGTGGGGAGAAGGCCACAAACTGTAAGTGTAAAACTGGACATCCCTATTTTGCTTGAAAGAAATTCAGATACCGAAAGCAACTTGTCTTGATGTGTTGTTATTATGCACACTTGACTTACTTGAATGTTTTTCATGTTTTGTGCATTGATGCAGGACCGAAGCAAATGGTTCAAGGGACTTGTAAGTTCATTTTTATAAGTTTATTGTTTATTCTTCATTTATACTATTTCGGAACAAAAATATATCAACTTAAATAATCGCTCCGCTGTGGTGTTTTGTTAGTGTGATCCCTGGTTTTAAGGGGCACATGTTTAATATTAATATTCTTTGTTGGATCGAAGTACTTTGACCAATTTTAGATCCAAATGAGTCATCTACTTAGTGTTTCAAGCTTTTTTGAGTTGTGTCTTCCGTTTTATTCTGTAGGGTTTTCCGTTTTTTTGAGTCATCTACTGTAGAGATACCATAGCTGTGACTACCCTGCACTTTTCCCGTCCACATAGAGTGCCATGACAGGTTTCAGTTAGTTGTACGTGCTGGTTATGCATCCCAAACAAATTTATGGCTATCTCAAGTGTGATATACTATGAGAAAAAGCTTTGTTTCACTATAATAATTGATATACAACTTATGCACCCAGGGGAATGGAAAATTGTTCAAATAGATATTTGGGAGACCACTATGAAGTTTGACATTGACTAACAGTAATCCATCATAAAATAAATGAGGCCATTGATATCTTGTAACTATTTCAAGTTCTTTGCAAGTCCAGACAGTCCTCCCTTCCTCTCTTTTACTTCTTTGGTGATTTAGTTTTGAGGGTCTGGGATTTCACACTGGTTAGGAAGTGAGACCGCAACTTGTGTAAAGATGATACCTGATTGAGATTTTGGGGGTTAGATGTATGCAGACATATACCTTATTTTATCACGTGTTGTTCCTGTTTCATATTAGCCTTGGGAGGAAAGAATGGAGACAGCGCATGATCAAGGAACACTCGTCTTGCTTGAAAATCTGGATCCATCATACACTTCTGCTGAAGTAGAGGTAAGACTCTTCCATCGATATGATAGTTTTGTATTTACTTGCGTGCATGTGTAAGTGGTTCCATCATGTCGAAAGTTTTAAGCTCAATGGCTGTGCAATATATTTCAGGATGTAATCTGGCATGGTTTTCAAGAAAATTGTACAGCTAAGGTTGTTGCGCAGACTGCAATTTCTAGCCCACACTCTGGTATTTCACGAAGCAACCCCTACAAGTCACTTGTTTCTATTTACTGAGCTTATTACGTGTGTTTTATTCCCTTTGAGGACTATTAGTCTTCGAATCTTTAGCTTTAGTTTGTCTAGGTGGCATTCTGAAATTATCATTTTCGTTGATTGGTACAAAATTAACTGATTGTGGAATGGCATGTCCTAGGTCGAGCATATGTTATCTTTAAGACACGAGATGCTGCAGAACTTGCAATGGAAAAGCTGGATGCCGGTTGCCTAATGCTACCAAATGGGAGGTATTTACGCGGCAACCTTGACATATACACACATTTTGCTATTACGAGGCAGATGCCATCAGTTTCACATTGCATTTTTCTTAGACATGAACTGGTCCAGGGCCTGAGGACATAGAACTGCTTGCCCTTGCGTTTTTACTATTAGGCCAGCTTTCCACACCCTAGTTGATCCGAATGGGCGCAAGCCTTAATCCTGGTCACCTGATTAACGTTTAAAAAATTCTTAGCAAAATAAATCAGTGGACTTTTAAACCTTAGGATCCACCTACAGTTTCCTGACATGTTTCTGCTTCTCATTTTTTGGTATTATTTTGTTTACAGACCTCTTGTTGCAAGTCGAGGACATCCGCCCAAGCGTGGGAAAGCATCAACGTTAGTGGGCCATCTCTTCATTGAAAAAATAAAATTACAAACTCAGCGAGAGGATATAGTATGTTAATCATCCCATGTTTCTTCATGTTTTGACTTTGATCTCTAACTTCTTAAATTCTTTTTCCTTACATTTTCTTTCGCATTACTGTCTAGAAAAAAGCAGTATCGACGTCACATTGTTCTCAGCCCAACACAGTTGAATATGAGATGGCTTTAGAATGGTGTCTACTGCAAACTAGGGCAGACAAGTATTGGAAGGAGCTATACAAGGTCAGAAGACTTTCTTCTTTTATTGCTGGCTGCTAACCAACCTTTTGTTTTCAGTTATGTTTTCTGAAAAGGGTAGTTAAGGTTATGATATTAGAGTGTACAACTTTCTAGTGCCATACAGTTCTTATTGGTTAAATAACGGTTTGGTTTTTGTTTATTCAGCAACAAGGGAAAGAGATGAGAAAACTCAGGGCAGAACTCAAGTTCAAATGAGCTGTCATTACTACGACGTGTAATTAAAGAGTAGGCAACAAGATATAACCGTCATTACTTTTGTATAGAACAGTTGGAGTGATAATCATTTTTTCCTCTTATCACATCCTTGTTTAGCTACAAAATTCTTCACAGGCCACAAAGAAAAACACCCCTGCACTTATGAGCAGCACCTTTGTGTAGGGCGCCTAAATTCTTCAGGGTAGTCACTCAGCCCTCCTTGGCATGCCGAAGCATAGCCTCTCTCGGCCCACTTCGTTTATGTAATTCTTTCCTGAAGAATTTTCTCCCGTCTTCAGCTGTGTCTTCTTTTGTGGTTCATGGATGCAGCAAGACATATTTTCTTGTTCCTTGGTATTACTTACACAAAAGCTTTATGCATGGTACGGAAAGAAAACTCATCTTGTTTTCTCAAACAATAAACATACACTTGATTGTGCGCTCATATTAAATTTCGGAAACAATAAACAAGACGTACGCATCTTGTTTGATTAGGTTTAATTCGCATTCTGAATCTGCCTCGTATGTCCAATCATTTGTCATTATTCTGATGTTTGAATTCGAGATTTGACTCGGTTCATACATCTCTTTTTTTTTTTTTAATAGGAAAGATAAATTTCATTCAAATTTCAAATCTGGATTACATGAAGTTTCGAGTATGCAACCACATCTGGATTTCAGAAACTGAATAAGACCTTGATGCTGTACAATTTGCATCCTTAGCTAAAAGATGGACAAATGCACGAAAAGAAAATTGTCAAATACTACTTTTTATGGAAATGCTAACATGATGACACTGCTCGTGGAGCTTTGGTGTCAATGACCTGAAATGAAATGCTTAATTGGAACCCTTCTGCTAAATTTTATTTTGGGCTTTCGAGGTTAGGCGCAGGTCCAAAAAAAAGATAATATTCTTATTGTCAGGCCCAAAATTATTTTTACATTCCGTGACAGTACACCCGTAATTATATGATATGAAATTTTGAAAAACGTCTGCATAACGGGTTATGCATCCTAATTTTTCAGGGGTATAGTTGGTAACTCAACTTGGATATAACATATCTAAAAAACCGTGCCTTGGAATTTTACAAATTTTTTATCGTTGGAAAGCTTTTTAAAAGAGCTACACAACGAGTACAAACATACCAAATTTAAGTTTTTTGTGCAAAAATTCGGAGACAATTGTTCTTTTAAGCAAAATTTTCGAAAATTTGGTACATAACCATTATGCAGCCACAAAAAACGATGCATAACACATTATACAGACATAACAAAAGATGCATAAAACGTTATGCAACCATATTTTGGTTCATGCATCTATTAATTTATGCATAACATGTTATGCATCCATTTCCTTCGATGCATAAAAGATTATGCATCAATTTTTGTTAATTCAGTGCTTACAAAAATATGGTTGCATAATGCTTCATGCATCCATTTTCTCGACTGCATAACATGTTATGCGAATATTACTGTAGGTGCATGACAAGTTATGCGGCTTTTTTTTTATTGGTTTCAATACTAACAAAAAAAGTAGCTGCATAACGTGTTATGAGGACTGCATAACAAGTTATGCAAAAAAAAAGGTTGCATAACTTGTCATGCACCTACAATAATAGCTGCAATAACATGTTATGCAACAAATTTTTTAGATGCATAACAGGTTATGCAACCATTTTCATAGCTGCATAACGGATTATTCAACCATTATGACCAACACCAATACATCCGTAACTTTCCTACCAGCGGATACGATTGATGTGTTGCTGTATATATATTAAAATCGAGAAATGTCATTAAAACCTAATCTCGAAATATACAAGAACCCTCAAAATCTGTATATAATTAGTCGGTTCACGGCTAACTTCGACTGCAACATTCTCGTCAGCTACAGATTCAAGCCAAATACCACTTGAAGTTCTTATCAACTCGAGCCAATAACTCTTCACAATCTCCCGCACTCGGATATCGGCGGTAACGAGTCAACTCGTCAGAGAGACGATTTTAGCAGAGTTTCCTCTGTTTCTGGATGATTCTAGCCATATTTCAGGCCATTTTTCTTCGCTTCATTTCCCTGTAACAATCCTACGCATACATCTAATGTAATTCAGGCATTCTTCCATGCTTGACTGCAACACTAACAACATCACCTCATACTTGTAAGTGACAAAAACTCAGCCCCATTAACAGCACCACCAATTCCTCCATCGCAACAAAGATTTTGGAGCATTAACACAACTAAGATCCCTTGACCTAAGGGGTATTGGTATCACGACATTACCAAAGGGCTGCAGTAATCTCCACAACCTTGAGTATGTGAATCTGCTGGACTGTCAGCATCCTGTGCAGGTAAAGAATTGGACAAAATAGAAAATTTTATTACAGGCACAACATGAAAACGCCAATGGGTATTGGGAACTTAGTTTGGTTGCAAGAATTGAGTTTGAGTTACACAGTGCGGGAGAAAGTCATGAACGAGACTGAATGTAATAATGGTATCGAAGAGTTGGCAAACCTGAACTTCCTTAAGATATTATGGATACATCGTCTTCAGAAATTGCAAGTCCCAACAGATGCTGAGAGAGCTTATTTGAAAGGAAAAAAAAAATCTTCGTGAATTGGCACTATTTTGGAATGAAATAGAAGAAGAGTTGGGCACAATGAGGTCCGACCAAAAAACATGTAATGATCTTCAAGGACTCGAAGCTCTCCAACCTTCAACTGGTTTACGACCTCACTGCAGGCATCAATTCCATCTCCATTTGTTCTTCTTGATCTCAACAGACCACCAACATCACCATCTCACTTCTTACCCTGAATTTCTTCATTCAACAAACCCCAATTCTGATTTGGGGAAACAACTGAAGCCGTAATTCTTTCACAATCAGCCACAAATCCAACTCGAATCTTCCATACAATCCACATAACCTTCTTCATAGCAGTAACTCATCCATCTGCGAATCTGCTCTAAATCCATGTCTTCTAAATCAACAACACAGCAACAAAATCTCATCTTCCATCTCTATTTCATCATGTGTTCATCACCATCTTAGACCTCCCAAATTCATCAGTTGCTCAGCGATTGATTCAAACCAAACCCTAATTCAAATTCCATTCCATCTGATTTATCTCTGTTGTTCTCGATCTTACTCATCTCACAGTTTCACTCATGTCTCAGTTTTTCTTGGAAAACGATGGCTTGAAAAGGAGAAAAAAACGTGAAACCAGATCTTGAATCTCAAAACTCCTTCCAGGTGAAAAAAAACAAAATCATAGGTAAACCTAGAGAAAATTTTACTTCATAAAGTTCCTCCGACTGAGAAAACAAAGGAAACGAAAACAAAATATAAATGAAAGTATAATTTTAGAAAATATGGGCGAACGAGTAATTTTTGAGGAAAAATTTGGTGCGGCCATGAAGTTTTCCGTCTGTGGGTTTCACAGTGGACAAAATCTTAAACATAGGTGTGGTAGTAGTTTTTGGAATGAGAAGCCTTCTTTTGGGCTTTTGGGATCCCCTGGAATGGGAGACGAAGATTCTAATAATTAGAATATAGTCAGAAATGTGCCCAACAAGTCAGACACATGACTCAAATAACATTGAGTCAGATCTTGAAGCAATCCAGATAACAAGAAGGAAAAATATCATCAATCTGCAAATTGAAGGGGACTGCCTCAACATTATAAATGCCTTGAAAGGAAAAGTAAGAGTTGTTAGATGGAAGAATAACTCAATCATTAGAGATTGTCTTGAATGTCTTAACTCTTTTAATAACTGGGAAGCCATTCATGTACCTAGAGAAACAAACTGTGCAACAGATCTTTTAGCTAAGGATGCAATTTCTACAACATCAAGGTCTTATTCAGTTTCTGAAATTCAGATATGGTTAGATACTCGAAACTTCATGTAATCTAGAGTTGAAATTTGAATGAAATTTATCTTTCTTATTAAAAAAAAGAGATATATGACCCGAGTCAAGTCTCGAATTCAAACATCAGAATAATGACAAACGATTGGACATGCGAGTCAGATTCAGAATGCGAATTAAACCTAATCAAACAAGATGTGAGTCTTATGAGGGGATTAACATCCCTTCACAACCTAAGCCACGTCGAATAGATCATGCGGTTGTAAACCCTGTGAAGATAAAAAGCGAAAAAACATTCCTCGCGGGAGAGTGAAAAAATTATAAAAAAAACAGGACCATTACAAAAAAGTATATAGAAAACCTAAAAAAGTTAAAAATAAGAAACCAAAATCTTTATCTTTAAACTCTAGCATAGTCATTAATTGCTTCTTCAACAACTAAACACATAATTGATTTTTGCCATGATCATGTCCACCAAATCGAGTTAACGAGATACTTCATAATTATCATGTGTGTAGCAAAGCTTGTTTAGAATGATTCCAACTATGCACCAAGTACAATCAATCCATGAATCATTATAACTGCATGCAAATATTAAGCTTTCATATATGAGTCTTTCTTTGCTCGAGTCCGTCTCACCTAGTATGACCGTCCTAGTCATTTGCGGATGTGACACCTAACATCATGATTATATGACCATATCTCACCCCGAGTCTTACTCCTCCTAATATCTTATCATACTATAATACATTGCATATATATTATATGCTTTACAACAAAACTTTTCAAGCTTCAGAAAGACTTCAACAACTGACACACCAACTTTTTACACCACTTCAGCAACCTCAACGGGCTTTGATAATAATATCCTTTTACGGACTCTAAGAAATTGTTCTTATAGTCTTTTACCAATTTTTGAGCAAGGATGTAGTTTCGACTTCGTGACAATCAAACCGCTGATCCAATTCAGATTCTGATCAAATTGTGACTAATGTCGAAGGGTTCATCACGTCATACATTCCGTATTTTACATATACCTTACTCAACTAGCTTTGATGAATTCAGTGGTGTAATACCAAGTAACTCTTCAGCGTGACATCATCGATAACAGAAAAAGGTCACACACTGTCTAGCTCGTCCATCAAAAACAATATAATTGAAACTCCAGGACATTGTTCTTAAACGATTCAACATCATCAAACTCAACACTGATAAGTAAACCCTTATTAATCACATGCCTAAGGTGCATATACCAAGAACCCGTGTTGAAAAATTGCTTTTAATATAAGAATAAGAAACCATAACCCCACCACAACTAATATCACCTCCTATCAAACGAAAATTGTACTCTAAACCTCACGCTTCAAATACTTAGACTTAAAATAACACTCTTCACAACTACAACCTATTAAACCCTGGCCAACGGTCAAAACTACCAAAAACAACGCATACTACAAGATTTTACCAAATTTTTATTGCAACGAACAACAAAGGCAGAACAAGTATGAATCCATTTTTACATTCCTCAACTTCTGGTTAATGAAAATCAACAACATGGTCCAACTGATGATGATATTGATAACCAAATTTCCCTCATTGGTTGGAACAATAATAAGACTTTGGAATACTAATGTTTCCGTCCTTACTTCCACCAATGAGCAAAAAATATTTGTAACCCAACTACGATACTCTTGTATAATATTAGTGTCTTGCCAAGTAAATATCGCTCAATTGAAAAACCGATATACTTATTTCAAAAATTTCGCAAGACTATAATATGGTACGAAGTATAAAACACAATTACTTAACCTTATAATATGGCTGAAGAAAAATTACTTGAATCTATGCTAGAAACATAGGGTTTATGCTTTAGTAAGGACATACCTCTAATGTGAAGCAACACAAACATCAAAACCGCCCATGTCCATAATTAGTTTCAAATAATCTAGAATCTCAAAATACACCGAATTCGAAAAAATTATCGTTACAGAATTGCTCGATTGAACCCACACGTGATGGTATGTCAAGCATGTTGTCAATGTTAATTGACCAAAAATATTTCTTGATTTTTTATCTACTAAAGTCAGTATCAGAATAGGATTAGATTTAGGTATGAGTTTCAGAAATCATCGTATACCCTTGAAGATTGAAAACTGAAGATCACACGAAGAAATTAGCCTGAACTTTATCAATAAAGGTATGTGAAGATTGATTATGCTATTTAACTCATTGGTTTTTTACCTATCTATCTTATGATAAAATGTTGTATGGATTTAATATATAATGACACACAAAGTAGAACTTTCGAGTTCAAGCCCGTACTTGAATAATCTCCAAACTGGAACTCAAGCAATGGATGTTCCAAGAATTTATCCCATTTGAGGTTGAGAACAATTCCTTTGTTTAATACACTATGATTGTGCAAGAAGTACCTGCACTGCTATAAGTTTCTGAACCCTAATGCGCCAGAGTTTGCAAACTGAAAAATGCTATTTCATGAACTGTGCGAATCGAGAAGTTTTCTATTGGCATCTAAATTACACTAGAGTTCGCGAACTCAAAATGCTAGTTTGCAAACTACGCACTTCAAGGAGTCTTCTGTTGACTTCAAATACTGTACTCGAGTTTATGAACTAGATATTCATGTTCACAAATTGTACAATTTCTTAGCTCTTGGACTATGCAAAACTTAGAATTTTATGAACTCCGATAATGCACTAGTGTTTGAAAACTGAAAATGCTAATTTATGAACTATGCAAATTGAGAAGTTTTCTGTTGATACCCAAATTACACTAGAGCTCGCGAACTGAAAAAATGCTAGTTTGTGAACGATGCAATTCAAGGAGTTTTCTGTTGAAACCAACATTGTACTTGAGTTCACGAACTAGTTTTTCATGTTTACAAATTGTACAATTTCGAACAAGATTTTTTGACCTCAATAGTTATTGAGTTTGTGAACTACAATTCTCAGTTGTGAATATCTAGAACTTGATCATCCGAACTTAAAATTGAATGATTCATGGACCGTATGGTTAACTCGTCATCTACTTTGTGCGCGGTACATATTTGACAAATACTTATGTGAACATTCTTCTTTGTATTACGAAGCAAACTTCTTGCATGCTTAATAGTTTATTTTCTTAGTACGACAATATTGTTAGTAAGTTAGTTCTTTTCCTAATTGTATAGAAGGTAAACTTTAAAAGAACCTTTATTTGAAATGTATTTGGTTGCTATTCGTAAGACGTCTAACAAAGGAAAGAACTCTATTGATAGAATATTATAACTAAGAAAAAAAGTTAATTAAAAAGCTATATAAGAGATCGTGTGGGATTAAAGTAATTCGTAAACATGGAAATTAATTAATGAACTTACTTTGAATGCAAGTAACAGTTTCTTAAACTTAAAGCAATCTAGCCTTATTCATAAAGGACTCTCTGCAATTAAGATTCCGCTCTATCCCTGCACGTTAGTATCTTGTTTTATAAGAGTCTTCCTTTATAAACCTATGTTTCCCTGAGGAACAAACTAGGTTACAACATTGAAAACTTCAATGGGATTCATGAAGCCCGGGTGAGACTATGTTTAACCTGATAGATCTTTGTTATGTGAAATCTTATCTTGATCATCGTACTTACTATATATTCCAAAAGTACAATCTCTTCCACTGTACGACCATTCAAAAATTATCGGTCGATGAATAAGATTGATAGAAACTACAGGGAGTTCTTCATATCTGACCTTGTTAGATCCACAAGGTTACGATCTAAACTTGATTAACCCCTAATTGTTTGGGGTTTTCTTTGATACTTTTTTAACTTGGATATCCTTATAGTGAATAATTTTCTATTAACTTGATTGAAACATATATGAATAAAATCAAATAGGTGTCCCGTTGGAGGCAGGGTAGCACTAGTCTTCACAAAGGACTATGTAGTAACTCTTAGGCCTGTAAATGACGCCAGCTAAGAGAATCGTGTGAGCAGGGTCTTGCGAGATCCAAGATATGCAAGGGGCACAACTACATCCGAATAACTCAGAAGGTATATTAAGTTTCAACAACATTCCAATCCTAAGTCTAATAATAGCCTAGTGTTTGTAGTGGCTTAATACACATTCTGTTCAAATTGGATGAGATCCAGAAAACTTTCTTACTAATAAAATTTCTGGTGTCTTGTGTTACTTCCTTGCCGTGTTATATTGTTTATATTTATAATTAAAGTATCATAAGTAGTACGCCAAGCAACCTAGATCCCATAAACTTAAAGCAAAGATATATACGAATCACAAGATGCACAAACTATCAAAATAACACAAGATTTATAGAATAAAATCTCATTATTTATAGTTGTAAATAGACCATATACAAGAACTGAAATAAAACAAGAATTGATAGTCTATTATAAGATTAAGCGAAAAGGCATCTAACTTAATCTTTAGATGTGCTCTGGTTGTTCATCGAAGTTTCTTCAGAGCTCAAACTTTTGAAACAGATCTCGAGAGACTTGTCAGCAACCATCTTTTGTTTTTAAAGTTTTTCAACTTGTTCTTTCATATCTGTTCAATATCTACAATTCTGTCCTTCCGCCCGTCTTGATTCCAAACTGATATGATGAGATTGGTTCTTAGTTCTTTGAAACCAGTGATGAAATCAACTATACTGTCAGTAGAAATCCATTTAGTTGCCTTAGGATCTTGAAAATAAAAAACAAGTAGGCATGAATACTCTTGAAATTCTTTATAACTATTTGAATGATAATCAGACATGTTTTTCAGGACAGTCTTCTTCTTCCTTTTTGTCTTTTCCCCTTGACAATCCTTAACTTTTTTGAGCTTCTTCTTTGTTTTCCTTAGTAAAACTGCAAGTTACTGGAGGCATGCTGAAGACTTTAAATAAGAATATTACTAGGGTTTCTCAATACTTGTAACTGGGAAATTTTCTTAAGTTATTAAGAAAATATTTTCGAACCGAAAATGACAAAAGAATTTTCTCAAAAATATATTCAAAAGATGCATCTATTTCTTGCCAAAATTTTCAAAGAGAGAATATTTGTCCGAAAAATCCCAAATATGGAAGAAGATATTTTTCATACGATGATAATGTTCGGAACTGAGAACCTAGACACCAAAAATCGTTGTAAACATGAAGGTGGACTATATGGATTTACATTTTATCCATCTTTCACAAATCTGACCTAAAGTAACAATCACCCTATTTGATCAAGATATACTATAACTGTGTTATTTTTCTGATATTTGCAAACACAGTAGATGTGCTCTGGTTTCTTGTGCTTTGTCATCTTATTTAAACCAAGCACAAATCAGATGAGGGTGCACAATTACAATTCAACTAGGTTGTACTGGCATAAGCCTTACCAAGCGTAAACGAGTATCAGATCCTTTGTTCATATTTCCCTTGGAGGATTTCTTCCCAATACGATTATCATTTCTCTTTCCACTTTGATCTTTCCGTGAGATATTGCAAGAAGGATCGTTAGTAAGACATGAAATGCTATAAGAGATAGCCGAAACCATCTATTTTTATTCTGTCAATGAGATTTTTATATGATTTTATCATTATAAGGATTTGCTTATGATAGATCTTAGTTCTTTCTTCAGAAGTTACAGGATTTCTTGGAACCTATTTCTAATGATTTTCTTATTTGCCAATTTTTTTTTCTGGATATTTTCCATATGTGTCAAACTTTCATGTGAATCATGGCTATTTCTACATGAGTATGGAGGGATATTTTTCCAAAAGAGATTATCAACTCCTTTTCCACGATCTTTAGAGTTGACAGGTTTTTTTTGAGACTTGGATACTTTGTCTACTGCAAAATGATATTTCATATCTTTAAGACAGGATAATTCTTTAAACACTTTTACAAGAGTATTTTGAAGTAGTACCAATTTATTGTCAACCGAATCAAATTAATATTCCTTATGATCTTATTTTCTAGATTGGTCCGATGTTCCTTTTGAATCAGATATTAGATGATCAACAATATCAGTAGATAGAGAAATTTCCAATACTTTTCTTTCATGAATTGATGATTCTAATAGGTGATAAACCTTTAATGAGAGAATCATGATATGTTTCAAATGTGACAGTACTAGGTCTATTATCACAATATGATAAATTCGTGCAATGACTCTTTGTTTCTTCATAAGTACAAATTATAACAGATGCATTAGTCAGTTTCTTATCTTGCAACCCTTGTTCTTGAGTAAGAGATTTATCAAGAAATTCTACTTTAATAGAGAGGGACTTATTCTTTCCGGCTAAATTACTAAGTTGCATATCCTTTTCTTTGACCTCTTGTCTAAGAATATTAATTTCTGTAATCAATTTCAAAACCTCAATGGATAATAGACTAATAGGCTTTAGGATGTTGGCCAACTCTTTTTCAGCATCTCTTTTGACGTTAACTTCAGATACAAAATATGTGATATCAACAGTCTTGTCTCGAGAGTTATGAGATTTGGATGTAGCAACATATGCAACTTTTGGACTTTCATAATCTTGTGATACGTTAAATAAATCGTCGTTAGGTTCTTCTTTAACCATTTTTTTAGATTCAAGTCTTATAGGTTGGATCACACCAAACATATATTGTTATATGTTTTCGTGTTCGCTCGCTCTGATACCAACCGAAATGATGAGGGTACCAAGTTGTTGATGATGGTTTTTAGCTTAGGGTTAAAATCGTAAAACCTTGCATCTGATGTGACGTCACTTTATAAGGAAGCGGATCCATGAGTGTCAACCTCTTCACTGGCATATTTATTGAGCCGTTCAATATATTTACATGAAATTTATCCAGACTGGCGCATGTAGCAACAATCCCAGATGCTCTGTAAATTTCGGCTCCTTGCCTATATTACTTATGAATTTAAGACTCACTGAGTACCTTTCCTGTGCTATGTTCCCCGCCAGAACCCTTAATATCGGTATGGCATGACGGATTTGTGTTCACTCGTAGCAGAGTAGCACGGATCTCCAAGTACCAAAGTTAAGTCCCTTGCACAAAATACTCAGTCAGAAAGCGCACTGCACTCTGTAAATAAAGAATTTTGTGCCAACACATATAATTCAATCAATTTTGTGATAACTCACAAAACTCATGAACCTGACTAATTTACAAAGTTAGGGTTTTTGCGTCCCGTGCAGTATATCAGACCCCCTCGGTCGAGACTATGCTTAAACAACTAAGAAATTAACCCGCTTTGGATTTGTAGGAGCAGGGTCCTACCAAAATCAGAATACAAAGAATAACGGATCCGCGGGGTAGGAGCAACAATAAAAGGGAGCGTGACCACGCCATAGGCTAGCCAACGCCACTTGGCCACCCCCCATGCTACTCAACCGGCCCTCATTCCTTTATCGACCAATCAGGTCGCATTAAACCTGCCACACGCACCAAAAGGGTAGCCGCGCCCGTGCTGGCCAACCCCCTACTTTCAGTGACCAATCAGGTTGTTCCAATCCTGCCACAACCTTAAAAGAGGTGGAAATTGTGTCAAGAGGTCGCCATACTAAGTTGGATTTCCAAAACCGTGCCAACATGCTAACGACATGCGAAACATGCCAAAACAAGCATTCCAGGCGCACATGCCAAACTGCATGCCAAACGCACATGCCAAACGCGCCACTTACCGCGACATCATGCCAAAACTTTCCAACCCACTCTCCGTGCGAGACCACCTCACAACTGACTTCAATTTGGCTAGCCAAAACCCTAGGCGCGGCCATGCTCTAGTGGCGGTGGAAAAAACCCTAATTTCTAATCGTGGCAAAAAACTATGCAACCTCGGTCCCGCAACATGCCATATATGCTAATTAGGGTTTCGACATGCCAAACCCTAATTTAGGCAAAGTTGCTGCGCCAACCGAGCCAAACAATGTTCCACATAACATGGGGATCAATGTGTCCATTGAAACTGATGTTGCCACACCATGTTTGAGTCTAACGCCAACGTGCCAAAATTTCAGTGGCCATGGCTACGCCAGGCGCCACTTGCACCATCGTGCCGCTGGCATGCACAAACTATGCGAGCTATTCCACCGTGCCACTGGCATGAACAAGCTATGCCAGCCATTCCACTGTGCCACTGGCATGCACGAACTGTGCCAGCCATGCCGCTGACATGCACTAAAGGTGTCATTGTTCCACTATCAGGCGCCAACAGAAGGTAGCCATAATCAACGGCTACCCTTCCTCATGAGATGCAATCTCATCCATCCAAGATTCCAGGATTGTGGCAAGTTTTGGGCGACCAGCCGCCTAAATCTAGTGGCCATGGCTACGCCAGGCGCCACTTGCACCACCGTGCCACTGGCATGCATGCCATCCATGCCGCACTGCCACTGACATTCACCAAAACGCCACTGTGCCATTATCAGGCGCCAACAAAAGGTAGCCATAATCAACGACTACCCTTCCTCATGAGATGTGATCTCAACCATCGTAGTTTTCCACTGAACTGACAAACTTTTTGCAAGTTTTAGGCGACCAGCCAAGACGATCCTAATAGAATCACATGCTATTTTCCTACGGTAAGCCTCTTGATTTTAACTTTCCACACGTATCAAAGTGCTACATTTTTTCCACGAAAACACTCGAGACATCAAAAATGTCACAAATTGGGGGATACTCATCAGGGTATTGGTCTGGCGGTTTACAGCGTGCGGCGTGCAATACGTCCGTTACAAGAAAGTGTCATAAAGTGGGGCGGTTAGTAATGGCAAGAAGTAATGGTGTAAATGGATCCTTCATTATGGAAGCATAATTCCCGACGTTACACGTTACTCCACTATTCCACCACTCAATCGTTTTCCACTTCCTACGAGGCCAGAGTACGTTTTATTACGACTTGTATAAATAGGTTTCACCTATTTCTACCAGAGAACAAGTTTTGGTCGGAGAACAACATAGTATCCAGAAATCACCTGGTAGCTTTCCATTCTGCTAGCCAGTTCTACTTTCTGATACATGTCATAAGCAACAACACCTTCAGGATCAACGATTCTGGTCTCAACACTTTCTTCGCTTCTCTCCCTAATACCAACCCTTCTCCTTCACTTTGAGACCGAAGCAAGCCTGGAACGACCATTTCTTGGTTTAGGCCAGGATTGTACAGATTGATCTCTCGAATCAAAAGTACTCCCATGCAGTACATTGTTTAGGGTTTAGACTCGTTTCTCATCCACACACACGAATTTACCAAAACCAGCAGAAACCGTTTTCACCCTCAAACAATTGGCGACCACAGTTGGAGATTAATCTCTCGGTTACAATATCAATTTCCAATCTCCAATTTCATTTTTCAACCCCGATCTCAAGATGGTAGAATCAAGCAATACGCTCGGGAATCAACGACTCAGTTATCAGTTATCACACGATAAGGAGTGATTGGGGACTTCTCGCGGTCAAGACGGCGTTCCCCATAAAACTCGGACTTATGCCCGGAGGATCCATTTTGTTGGGAGACCTTAAAAGCGAGTAAGTATTTTTAGGCAAAGTATATAACCTATTACTTCGATTTTCCACATTGATAACAGAAACCGATAACCATATTATTCCCAAATTTCATCCCATACTTCCCACTTTCATACGACGATCATGGTTTCATGACTTTCCTGGAATATTTGTGCTACTCACCTTCATGATCAAAGTGACATTAAAACTAAACAAATAATATAGTGCATTCCAAAAATAATCCAAAAAACCTCGTAGGGAGCAATCATCTATCAATCCAAAAAACCAGAAAATCAAACCATGAACTAGGCGTTTTGTTTGCTTTTCAAAAAAAAAAAGAACCTATGCAAAGGAAGTTCAGAAGACAGAAGATATTCAAGGGAAATCATTCAGCAATGGTTTGTTCTTCTCGGAGAAAGCAACCTTCACGCTTTAAAGAGACGCCTGTTTCAGCTTCAACTCCTGAGACAACATTTCGATTTCTGCTTCCTGCTGGTTGATCGCATCTGCAGAGGGACCTTTGATCGCTTTAGCCTGCAACTTTTGGATCTTGGTAAAACCTTCAAAAAACCAGGGAGCGTTGAACTCAAAGTATACACACATATCCCGGTGAAACTTCCAGCTTGAGATTTCGTCTTCAAAAATGGTATGGCCAGTCACATCGCACATGTCGTGAATCGAAGATGAGGCTTATTCCACGCGCTTAACCAGCGTGAACCGGATAGTGATCTTTTTGGTTGTGGCGATATGTCCATACCTTTCCCATATCTTGGTATACAGTTCCGCATACTTGGATGGCACACTGAAGCCTCCGACCAACACGTGATCTTGGAAAGGAACTAGGAATGGAGGATCGAAAACGACGCCTGTAACAGAGCCCACGACCGACAAAGGCTCCTTGAAAACAATCGCGCCAGCAGTTGTAGAAGTGGTTTTCGCCATTTGAGACGCAACAACATCTTCATCTTGATCGACCTCCATTTACAGATCGCCAGCGGGTGCAACTTCCACGGTTGGAGACAAAGTTGTATCTTCACGAGTCTCCATATTGGGGCCATATTCAGAAAAAGTTTCTCCCTATAATATCACGGATTAGGTATTTATTTCAGCAAAACAAAAAAAGAAAGAGAGGAAAATGTGTGGAAACTCACCTACTCATTCGCGGACTCGCTGGAGGAAGACTCGACGCTACTCTCAGAAGTACTTCCATCATCACCACTGGATCCCGAACTTTACTTTTCTTTATCTTCAGGAAACTTAGTAGTCGTATGATGATTTAGATATCCCGATGTTCAACACCTCATTTTCCTCTCTCCTCTTTCTCTCTCCTTCTCTCGAATAGTGTTTTTTCTTTTATTTTTTCCTTTTAAATTTTTTTCTGATATTTTTTTCTCCCTTATGGAGTAAGATCTTTGCAAAGCTTTGGGTAATAGTGGAGTCATGAACTAAGAGGGACAGATCTGAGTATGAGAAACATATGGGATTTGTTTTTAGATATTTCTTTCAGAGTAATTTTGATTTCTAGGGTTTGTCTGTTCTTTGATGTCTTGTTTTCTTCAGATTCTGCAGAGAAAGTGAGTGTGATTCTTTTAAACCCAAGACTTTATATGGATCTGTTGTTCTTCTATTTATTTTTTATTTTTTATGATTCCTCCTTATGGTTGTTGGTTGATACGCTTGTTATGGTACAACAACAATTCCGGGCTTCTAGTTGCTTTGTTGGCCTTTTACTTGTTTGTAGAATTCCTTTGTTTCCCTTTTATCTCCATTTTCATTACTTTTGGTATTTAATCTAGAAATCAATCGTGCTTGACTAACTTTATTTAATATCTTTTGGGTGGATGTGCTGTTTTGTTCCTACAGTAATCACCAATTTTCTGGTTTGTTCTTTATAATTATTTTAATTCGAGATCAATCCAGAGGGATGTGATGCTTGTTGTCTGATCAGATAGAAATTAAGATCTGATTTAGGATTTGCTGCCGTTGTTCTTGAGCATGTCGATGCTCTATTTTTAAAATCGGTAACAAATCTTTGCAAATCCCTTATTTCATTAATCTTAAAATGGGGTTTTAAATTTGGTATCATGAGGAAATTTCTAAAAATGGGTATAGAGTTTTTTTGTTTTGTTTTGAAGGTACCTTGAACGAGTTTTATAAGTTAAGTTTGGTAAAAATGAAACTTTTAATGATTTAAAGTCGTTAGTTAATTTTTTGAGTAAGTGGGTGCTGAATGTTGATCTTGGTGTTGACCAGGGAGTGCAACATTTTTGGGATAGATTAGAGCAAGTCTAAGAATTGTTGTCTATTCTTTTCAATGGATGCATACAGGTAAGTTTACAAAAAAGGTAGTTTGTTGAATTTTGGCCTCAAAGGAGATAGGCTGGATCTTATTTTTCCATTTTGAAAAAAAATATTTTTATAAAAGTAAACACCAGAGTGATTTAAAGAATCATTAGATATTTTCTTTGAAGTTCCTTCTAGTATGGGTGTTACCCATGGTTTGAAAACCTACAACCTCTCTGATTCCGTAAAGAATAAGGAATCAAAAAAAAAAAAACAAAAAAAAAACTGGTTCGAAGTAAAAAGGGGAATAGTTTAGAATTCCTTTTCATATTTATTTTGTTGTGCAATTGGGGGTCTTGACCAGTGATAACACATCTTATTGGAGAGATGGGAACGAGTTTATCAATTGTTGCATATTCATTAGTTATGGATTGGGTACTAGTAACTACTAATTGCTACCTATTTTGAAATTTTTCTCCTTCTGTTTAAGTTTGATTTGGGGTTTTGTTAATTATAGATCGTGAGTGTCTATCGTTTCCTGTTTTTAATTTGAATAGCTAGTTAGCTTGATTGACTGAAAATTTCTTTAGGATTAATGAATATGATATGGTTTGTGAGTGTAATAATAATGGAGTAAATTAAGGTTAATCTCGAATTTTCTACTTATTTTTTAAAAAGAATTTTGTTAAGCTATTTTCTCTTGATTATTTTTAGATTTCCTATTGTAAATCCTAGTGTAGATCTGTTTGCTTTTCATCTATTTGCTCTATTTCCTCGGTCTGGATATCATTTGATGTTGCTCCCCTTTTTTACAGACTTTGGGCTAACTATAGAGTGTGTTTGGGTCTTAATTCGTCTGCTAACAAGTTTGTTAAATCTTTTGTTATCTGGTTTGGTTGACTCTTTATTTTAGTTTAGTCACTCAGATCTACACCTTGTTACGCTGACTCTAGAAACCCAAAGACTTGCTGCCTCCATCACTTTTCTTCTTTCCTAAATTTCTCAGATCTTCTTAAAGTTTTATTATAATTTCTTCTTGTTGGTTCTTTATTTATTTTTTTGGAATTTTCTCTTCCAGTCATCATAGAAGTGGTCAGAACTAAGGCACAAGATGACTCCATTTCAAGTTCATTAGCAAAAAAAGCGTTGAACATGATTACATTTTAGGCTATACAGGGGCCATTATTTAAATTCAACAGTTTATCTCTGTTATTTGCATACCTTAGTTTGATTAGGGGCCATTATTTAAATTTAATAGTTTGTTTCTGCTATTTGTATATGTTTGTTTGGTTACTTCCGGTTTCTACGTTATTAGGAGTATTCTATTGGCATAGATTGAGAGTTTGTCCAGATTGTTGGAGGTTATTAAATTATCAGTTGGTCATTTAGCCTAGGGATCTTAGATCTACTTAATAAAACAAAATCAATACTTAAGAGTTTTATCATCTTGTGTTCTTGTATAGGGTTTTCTGCTAATCTTTCTTATTTTTATTTTGTCTCAATGCTTTCTTGTTTAATGAGGATTATAGTATCTAGCATAGTCATTGATAATTTTTCCTTTCAAGAAAATATGAATGATCCTGTGAAACATCATGATGTTGAAATCAAAGTTGGTTATGTATTGTCTTGGTCTGGTTTTATAAACCGCGACTCTTCTACTTGTATTTATTCGGAGATACATTTCTCATTTTATAAGTTCTTGATTGCAGAAAAGCCTAAAATGGCATCTTTAATCGCCAAGAGGACGAATTCCTTATCATGTACAAGCCATCGTGACACTTCTGTTAGTATTTCTATTGATAGAAGGGCTCAGGACCATACATTGATAGTATTATCACGAGTGAAGACGCTCATCTTCCACAACTTGCTTGTGGCGACATACATTCAACCAGCATTATAAGACAGCTCATTGGGTACTGATGGAGAACAAAGATTTTCAATGAATTGGAGGAATTATAAATGTAATTTTATCTTTTTAGGTAGTTTTGTTATAGCATTATGGAATTTTGGCGTTGCACTCTTTTCCTTAGCTAAGGGTTTACCACGATGGGTTTTCCTTGACAAGATTTTTAATGAGGCAACAAAAGCGAGTCATACCTTTCTCCAAGTTTTCAATTTCATTCTTTATGTATCTTTTATCATGCTGGTGATTTGGGCTTATTTTGGAGGCATATCCCTGCCTAGGGAAACCTTTAATGGTGTAGTCCTAATCACTTAGCTGGGGAAGGCTTGCCACGAGGATTTTTCACCACGTCATTCACAAATCCATGGATGGCAAGAAATTCATTATGCCAGAATACATTATATTTGGAGGTCGTCGCTGGATTTCGTTCCGAGAGCAAGAAAGGGAGGTTTTTACCCGGCGCAAGGGCACTGACATCGAGAGCAGCTGACAACAATTCTTCCGGAGCCGCCGAGTGACGAAGAAATGGGACTCCTTGGTCAAAGCTCATATGCTGAGCAGCCTTGTCAATGTTATAAGGAACTTCCTCAAAAGACCCTCTAAAAAAAGATGGCACATGCCCGGATATACAACTCCGCATGAATAAAACTTCTCCAATGCCCATATTATTTTCAGCAAAAATCAAAGTCATGTTCAGGACGTAGGCAAAAGTGTTTGGCTGAACTATGGACGCATGGACTGGAGCCCAGGGACGAAAGTCAACTGCATACACATTGTTGAGGAAATCAATCAGCTTTGATCCAGATTTTGGACGCCTGTTCAACCAGCAAAGTATCCTGGAAACGCAATGGGAATCTGGAAACGAAGCCAATGGGTTGGGAGCATAATTTTTGAAATGCTCCCACAGCCACGTTTGGAGAAAGGCGACGTGGACATATGAGTCTACTTTCATATAACCATTAGAGGCGTACATGTCTGCAACCAGATGATCCAGATGGGTGTACAAAGAGCCAAGAAACAACCCACCAATGGGGAGAACAACACCGTTCGCAAATTTGATAGCAAATTTAATGAGCTCATGTCTTATCTCCTTCTTACCAGAGCCATCATCAAAAATGTCTCTGGATAGCCACAGAGCCAAAAATGCTGCAACATGGAGCGTACTACTCAGTTCCTGATTTGACTCCGATTCACCCGAGAACCATTCAGACACCCACCAGTTATAGAAGCATTCGTCTCATTTTCCTTCCGAACGAATCCCGGAGACTTCTCGACGAGGATGGTACACATTTTTTCTTCTTCATCAAACAAAGTGATATTAAGATTCCCTGTTATTGGAAGATTCATCAAGATGGCTACGCTCTCCAAGGAAATGGTTATTTCACCCCACTTACATATGGCGTGTGAGTATCCGGACACCATCTGGAGATAAAAGTGATCAAGCCTGCAATGTCTTTCCTGATTCGAAGTGTTGCAGAAGCCATGCCAACATTGATGAATTGCGCCTTGGTCAGATTGGCCTTCACGCAGTCTTGACTTATCATGAATTGCATCCATTTATCAAAAGACTGCAATAGACTTTGACAGATCTTGAAGTCGATAGGAGAAGCAGGATACTTTTTTCTCTGAAGAAAAAACCGCATTACGCTCCCTGGATGAACCCATTGGACGTCTCCCTCATTTTCGGAACCGGTCAAAAGGATCGTGACATATTTGGGATGTGTCCTCCTAATTGTGGAAGACTTTGTGAAGAACTCATCATCCATATTCGTCTTGGAGAAGCTTGCATTTTTCGACGCAATGGCGAGACCGCTTTCAGGTGACATCTTAACAAAATCCTTTTATACTGCTTAACTACAATGGATCAAAAACGGAGAAAAGTCACTACTTTGAGAAAACCGTGCATGAAGGCTTTGTCAGAATCGAGTACAATGATCAAAAAAAAAAATCCACGACAAGTTTTCTACGGGGAACTTTGTTTAACCACAAGTCATAACACGCGTAGCCAAGAGGACCACGCATAGCTAAAGGGGCGGGGACTGATGCTCACTTCAACAAGCCATATTTTGCCGCGGAAAACACACCCCTAGCGAAAACCGTGTCTTGTAGCGGGAAGCATGCTCACGGCCAAAATAAAGAGTGCATCCCACTGCGGAAATTGTGCTCACGAACACAAAGGAAAAGGAAACCCTAAAGCTCGGGTTTCATTGGAAAGGAATTAATGGAAGTCACCCGTCCGTACATGCCTACTTTGCATAATAGTTATTTTCGTTGTTACTAATGTGGTGGCTAACATTACTGCGGTGCTACTGGCAAAGAGGAATCATTCATATTGAAGTATTTCAACAAATTTATGGAAGATATACCTATGGCTAGGGTTTACACCAATACATAAGAGCAAGCAAAAGAAGAAACACTGGGATACGTACCTGAAATATGCTCGTCTGCTTTATTGCTACTGCTCTGCCGCTAGCACCAAGACGTGGAAACAAAGCCAATAATACGAGATAAAGAGGATAGGTAACGCCTTTTATAGGCATAGCACTTTTGGAGTTCGAGTGAAGGAAGGTTTCTTTTTTGGGCTATACACGAAAGGAGGCAACCGAGCCAACCCTGACAACGCTCCACGACACAAACAGGCTGCGGCCAAGCCAGTGCCAACAGTACGTGCCTAAGACGGGACAAACAGTCCGCGTCCCAGCCAGTGCCACACCCGGCGCCAACAAGCCACTCCCAGTGCCAACAATCCACGTCCAAGTCAGCATCCATCTCTGTCGTTCCGCGTCCCAGCCAAAACAGCGCCATCCACCATTCCAAGCAAGCAGCGCCATTCCAAGGTCAGCAAACCCATCTCCGCACGTCAATATTGAAGTGCCATCTCCGTCGTTTAAAGCAGCGCCATCTTAACCATTCCAAGTCAAACGCCATCTCCGTACATTCCGTGACCTAGCCATCCCTTTCCCGTTCGACGAGCCAAGTTACATTGCCATCTCTGCCGATCAGTAACCAAAATTGCTGCGCTGACGCCAACACCCTATGGCCGAGCCAAAGTTATGCAAAGCCGGAAATGCAAGGATCACAGATTCTTCATGCCTTCTGAAAAAGGTTAGCCAAATTTTCCTGACAATATCTTCATGACTTGCCGTTTTGATTTTATCCTTGTCTGTCACCATCTTATGCTTACCCCGCAACAATGCCACTGTCACGGGCTAAGCAAGGGACTTAACGTTGATGGTGGTTTTTAGCTTAGGGTTAAAATGGTAAAACCTTGCATATGATGTGGCGTCACTCTTAGGCTTGTAAATAACGCCAGCCAAGAGAATAGTATGAGAAGGGTCCTGCGATATCCAAGATATGCAAGGGGCACAACTACATCCGAATAGCTCAGAAGGTATATTGAGTTTCAACAACATTCCAATCCTAAGTCTAATAGTAGGCTAGTGTTTGTAGTGGCTTAATACACATTCTGTTCAAACTGGACGAAATCCAGAAAACTTTCTCATTAATAAAATTTTTAGTGTCTTGTGTTATTTCCTTCCCGCGTTATATTTTTTATATTTATAATTGAAGTATCATAAGTAGTACGCCAAACAACCTAGATCCCATAAACTTAAAGCAAAGACATATACGAATCACAAGATGCACAAACTATCAAAATAACACAATATTTATAGAATAAAAGCTCATTATTGATAGTTGTAAATAGACCATATATAAGAACTGAAATAGAACAACAATTGATAGTCTATTAGAAGATTAAGCAAAAAGGCATCTAACTTAATCTTTAGATGTGCTCTGGTTGTTCATCGAAGTTTCTTCAGAGCCTCTTGAAACAGATATCGAGAGACTTGTCAGCAACCATCTCTTGTTTTTAAAGTTTTTCAACTTGTTCTTTCATATCTGTTCAAGATCTACAATTCTGTCCTTCCGCCCGTCTTGATTCCAAACCGATATGATGAGATTGGTTCTTAGTTCTTTGAAACCAGTGATGAAATCAACTACACTGTCAGTAGAAATCCATTTAGTTACCTTAGGATCTTGAAAATAAAAAACAAGTAGGCAGAATACTCTTGAAATTCTTTAGAACTATTTGAATGATAATCAAACATGTTTTTTGGGACAGTCTTCTTCTTCCTTTTTGTCTTTTCCCCTTGACAATCCTTAACTTTTTTGAGCTTCTTATTTGTTTGCCTTAGTAAAACTGCAAGTTAATGGAGGCATGCTGAAGACTTTAAATAAGATTATTACTAGGGTTTCTCAATACTTGTAAGTGGAAAATTTTCTTAAGTTATTAAGAAAATGTTTTGAAACCGAAAATAACAAAAGAGTTTTCTCAAAGAGAGAATCTTTGTCCGAAAAATCCCAAATATGGAAGAAAATATTTTTCATAAGATGATAATGTTCGGAACTGAGAACCTAGATACCAAAACTCGGTGTACACATGAACGTGGACTATATGGATTTACATTTTATCCATCTTTCACAAATTTGACCTAAAGTAACAATCACCCTATTTGATCAAGATATACTATAACTGTGTTGTTTTTCTGATATTCGCAAACACAATAGATGTACTCTGGTTTCATGTGCTTTGTCATCTTATTTAAACCAAGAACAAATCATATGAGGGTGCACAATCGCAATTCAACTAGGTTGTACTGGCATAAGCCTTCCCAAGCGTAAACGAGTATCAGATCCTTTGTTCATATTTCCCTTGGAGGATTTCTTCCCAATACAATTATCATTTCTCTTTCCACTTTGATCTTTCCGTGAGATGTTGCAAGAAGGATCGTTAGTAAGAGATGAAATGATATAAGAGATATCCGAAACCATCTCTTTTTATTTTATCAATGAGATTTTTATATGATTTTTTCATTATAAGGATTCGCGTATGACAGATCGTAGTTCTTTCTTCAGAAGTTACAGGATTTCTTGGAACTCATTTCTAATGATTTTCTTATTTGCCGATTTTTTTTTCTTCTGGATATTTTCCATGTGTGTCAAACTTTCATGTGGATCATGGATATTTCTACATGAGTGTGGAGGGATATATTTCCAGAAGAGATTATCAACTCATTTTCCACGATCTTTAGAGTTGACGGGTTTTGTTTGAGACTTGGATACTTTTTGTACTGTAGAATGATATTTCATATCTTTAAGACAGGATAATTCTTTAAACACTTTTACAAGAGTATTTTGAATTAGTACCAATTTATTGTCAACCAACTCAAATTAATATTCCTTATGATCTTATTTTCTAGATTGGTCCGATGTTCCCTTTGAATCAGATATTAGATGATCAACAATATCAGTTGATAGAGAAATTTCCAATACTTTTCTTTCATGACTTGATGATTCTAACAGGTGGTAAAACTTTAATGAGAGAAGCATGATATGTTTCAGATATGCCAGAACTAGGCCTACTATCACAATATGATAAAGTCGTGCAAGGACTCTCTTTGTTTCTTCATAAGTAAAAATTTTAACAAATGCATTGGTCAGTATCTTGCAACCCTTGTTCTTGAATATGAGATTTATCAAGAAATTATACTTTAATAGATAGGGGATTATTCTTTTCGGCTAACTCTTTTTCAGCATCTCTTTTGACATTCAATTCAGATATAAAATATGTGATATAAATAATCTCATCTCGAGAGTTATGAGATTTGGATGTAGCAGCATATGCAACTTTTGGACTTTCATAATCTTGTGATATGTTAACTAAATCATCGTTAGGTTCTTCCTTAACCATTTTTTTAGATTCAAGTATTGTAGGTTGGATCACACCAAACATATATTGTTAGATGTTTTCATGTTTGCTCGCTCTGATACCAACCAAAATGATGAGGGTACCAAGTTGTTGATGGTGGTTTTTAGCTTAGGGTTAAAATCGTAAAACCTTGCATCTGATATGACGTCACTCTGTAAGGAAGCGGATCCATGAGTGTCAACCTCTTCACTGGCATATTTATTGAGCCGTTCAATATATTTACATGAAATTTATCCAAACTGGCGCATGTAGCAACAATCTCAGATGCTCTGTGAATTTCGACGCCTTGCCTATATTACTTATTAATATAAGACTCACTGAGTACCTTTCATGTGTTATGTTCCCTGGCAGAACCCTTAATATCAGCATGGCATGACGGATTTGTGTTCACTCGCAGCAGAGTAACAGATCTCCAAGTACCAAAGTTAAGGCCCTTGCACAAAATACTCAGTCAGAAAGCGCACTGCACTCTGTAAATAAAGAATTTTATGCCAGCATATAGAATTCAATCAATTTTGTAATAACTCACAAAACTCATGAACCTGACTAATTTACAAAGTTAGTGTTTTTGCACCCTGCGCAGTATATCAAACCCCGTCGGTCGAGACTATACTTAAACAACTAAGTGTAGATGGCGGATTTTCGACAAAGGCTAAAATCGTAAAACCATAATCTTACAGATTCCTGATCCAACAATCAGATGAAAGATCATCCCATAAGAGTCTTCGACTGAGTATACTTCTCTCATAGCATGCATGAATATGCAGTCTCTCAACTGAGGCAGCGGCATATTTCATGAATAATGAGCAATTTCAGTAATCACTTTTATATAGAATCGAACGATTGGACGGCTCCTAGACAGCTTGCCTGCTAGTATAGAGCGATAACACTTCAGGATGTAACAATGTTTTCCCTGACTGTATAAAAGACATGTGTATAGAATCTTAATGATTGGATGGCTCCTAGACATCTTGCCTGCTAGTATAGAGCAATAACGTCTTTAGGATTCAACAAGGTTTTCCCTGACTATATAAAAGAGATATGACGTTTCAACAAGCTCATATCTCTCAATTCTCAGATAATTAATGCTTCTAGAGTACATGCCTGCTAGTATAGAGCCATCAATTAATTATCTCTAATCGTTAACTGAATATTCAAAATATTCTAGGATTCTTCATAATATTTCGTCACTTCAATTCGTGGTTCTTCCCAGCAGAATTCCACGGGTTAGTGATAAATATTCAACTTGCGTGCATCTGAGAGGCTATTGAGTAAGCCCCGAACAAAATGGTGCAAGTGTACTCAGCAATAATGCACAAACGAGCATTCCAAAACACGAAGGAACGATGAACCTATGCAAAATAGGAAGAAAATAATAAACAATAAATATTAATCGAGGCGCTGGGAGACTGAGCCCATCGGTCGGCCGGTCGTGTCGTGGCCAATACCACGCCCAATTTCATATTTTATCATATTTTTATTATTTTCCCCGATCTCATGAAAATCCCTTCATTTGAGCAAATCTCCTTCGTCTCAAGGAAAATCCTCAGTTTCATGGTGTTTCCTCGTATCAAAGAAATAATAATAAATTAGGAAAGATGTCGTGGGACCGGACTCACTAGCCGTCCGACCATGCCCTAGCCGTGGACGATCCCACACCTCATGACTCCTTATTATTTCATTATTATTTCCCTCATCCCATGAAAATTCCTTGAATCCATGAAATTTCCCTCAAGTCATGAAAATAATGTAAAATTAGGGAAACTCGTGGGACCGGACCCTAGCCGGCCGGTCATGCCCTAACCGGTCCAACACGCCCCTTATTTTATTATTATTATTTTTTATGTTTCCCTCATTTCATGTAAACTCTCTGATTTCAACAAATTCCTTGGTTTCAAAAAACCTCTTGATTATATGATATTTCCCTAAAATCATGAAAAATATAATAAAATTGGGAAAAGTGCCTTGGGACGGGCTCTTTGGCCGGCCAGCCATGCCTTGGCCATAGCCGGTCTCACACTTCATGACTCCCTATTTTATTATTATTATTTCCATAATCTCATGGAAATTCCTTAACTTCATGAAATTCCTCATTTTCATGATATTTCCCTCACATCAGTGAAAATACATAAAATTGGGAAAGGTGCTGCGGGACCGAGCTTGCTAGATGGCCGGTCATGCCCTAGCCGTGACCAGTCCCATACCTTGCAAATCTCCTATTTTATTAATCATTTTTCATCATCTCATGAAGATTCTCCAGTTTCAGCAAAACCATGAATCCTTCATATTTTCTCAAAATGTTGCTCAAACACGCATCAGAAAATATCAAAATTCTCAGGATTGAGACACGGACAATATGGTGACGCGGGCATGTCTCCTTGACCGACCAAGGCTGGCCCTAAGGTTTGAAAATAGCCGATCCCACATGTTTTAATAATTTTGACATAATTTGCTCAATTGCTCATATTGGGTCCAAACTCTTCTCAAACAACTTGGAGTTTGCTCAAACGACCATCAGCTGGTCCCATGATCACCAAGGGTCGGTCTCATGCCCCCTTGGTTGGTCCCTAATCTCTCCATAATCAGGTTTTACTACCTAACGCTCACATAGGCATTATTTTTTAAAAAAATGATTAAACCAGCATTTAATCATATTTTCACCAACTGGTCTTCAGGAGACTTTGGTATTTTTGCTCACTTGAGCATCTGGGCGTTACATGGTCGACTCATCATCCCATGTAGACGGTCCCTCCTTCACTCCGTGGATTGGTTTTCAATAAATCATCAATTGATCAACAATTGATCAAAATTAGGGTTTCGAATCCAGAGCTCTGCAAAAAATGTAATTCTGAGTAGATTCAAATACTAATAATTTTATGTTGATCCCATGAGAAACACTTTCATTATTATTATACTCGGCCTAGCAGTCAGTATCTTAAATTAATATTTTGTTTGGCCTGCCACCAACAATTCGTCAGATGAGCAATATTTGCTCAGACTAGCAATATTTGCTCAGACTAAGGAATATTGGTTCAACTATCAATATTCAACGATTCAGCAGCACACTTTTCTCAGGTTATCAACATATATTCGACAATGATACCTGTGTCTCAAAAGACATGTTCAATTCATAAGTCTCAGAACATTTGCAAATCACGTTCGACTCAGCAATACAAGGACTCATCATCCCATGAAGTCAACAACTGAGTCCACAACCACGAGATGTCAATCGTGTCACATGGGGGATATTAACTAGGGTTTTGGTCTGGCGGTCTACGACACGTGTGTTCATGCACACAATGAGAATGTGAGCAAGTCGTGCAATCAGTTGGAGGAGTTAGCAAAGAAGTGGATGGAAAATCAACCAAGTCTCTGCACGATGAGAAATTGGTTTTGACACGATTTCCTACTTCCCCACTCTTTGACTCCAGCAACTGTCACACTTCATGAGATCAAGGTGTTTACAATTCAGCAATATAAAAAGGCCTCTGAATCCTGGTTGAAACATACAAGAATTTCTCGACAAGTTTATACAGGTAATCTTTCGTCTACACGAACTCATTGTCTGAGAAATCACTCTCAACTGAGTAAAATTAAATCATTCAGAACTTTCTTACGTAGAATACACAACACACCTACAATCTCGATCACCATTGATCTCACATATTTATCAGCTTACCTCCTACAGATCGACCCATCCTCTCTTATGACCGAATTGTCTCTGGAATGGTCATTGTCTTGGTTTAGTCCGGAGTCCTATGATTAATCTCTCGAACTTAAAGTACTCCCTTCTTGCAGTGCATCTGTGTGAGGTTGAGCATTTGCTCGGTTCAAGGAGTCTCCTCCGCACGGTCATCTCCTCGATTCCGTAAAAACCAGCAAATCGTTTTTCCCCATCTCAACTTTCACAAAATGGTTGATCTTAGGTCTGGGTTAGTTACGAGTACAAACGACTCTAGCACTAGCAACAATGACAATAATTGTATACCATAAACCATTCTTGCTTCCAACAATGATGGTGACATTACGCCTCCTCAGCCCAACACTGGAAGTCATCCTCTCTTCAGCCGGCATCTCGAAGAAGTCAGAGAAAATCCACCTACCATAGGTGATCTCATGAAGGTGCAAGAGACTCTTTCCAAGAATCAGACGGACATGGCTGCAACACAGAAGGAGCTGTGCAATTATCTCAAAACGCTCACTGACAAGATGTCATAGAAAACTCAAGAAAAGGGAAAAGGAAAAGAAACATCTTCGGACGCTGATCCTGAAGTCGTTCCAGTTCATACGGTGGATGACAATGAAGTCCGCAAAGCTGCAGACGATCCATCAGCGAAAGAATCACAAAAATTCGTAACTCGGGAAGATTTGGAACGCCTCTTGGAGGACCGTGGAAAAGACAAGACACCACATGTCCATCGTCACCAGCCTCCATACCTTGTTGCTACGCAAAAAATTCCTCTTCCAAAAGGTTATACCTCTCCAACCTCCACTTTGTATGATGGAACAGGCAATGCTCGATAGCATGTCTCTCGGTTTCTGGAAGCATTGGGAGAACATGAGCACAATCATGTCGTCCGTCTAAAGGAATTTTCAAAATCCCTGAAAGGCAGGGCATATACTTGGTACAACAACATCGCGCCAGGAAGCATCACTAGTTGGAAAGAAATTATTAACGCCTTCTACATAAAGTACTTCTTCGTGTCAGAGCAAATTACTCTCCCTGATCTGGGAAGAATGTTTCACAGGAGCAATGAACATCCCAATGACTACGTGAAAAGATTCAGAGTTCAAGCCTTGGATTGACACGACCCAGATGTCACATATCAGCAACTTGTAGACTTATGCATCAACAGAACGATCCAGGTCTACAAAGATTTACTGGAAAATCTCCGGTTCCAGCCTTTTTCAGAACTTCATGAAGCAGCTAAGCGATCAGCAACTACCACACCTGCTTTACTGGAAAGATCAAGCTACAAAAACTGAGGAACCACGAGAAACTTGAGGTAAAAGACGTTTGATCAAAAAATAGTACAGCTTCCGACCTTCCACAAATGTTGTTGTAGAAGGGATAAAATTCAAAGCTGAGTCACAACGCAATCACGCTTCTCCATCTCATCTGAAAGCACCAAAGAAAGATAACCAATCTTGAAATGCACAAACCTTGACCCGACATCAACGAATGGGGAAATGATCGGACAGACTCAAACTTCTCTCTTCTCATGAAGGAGTGATCGAGTTACTGGAAGTCTGGGTTCAAGATAGTGCAATCAAATTGTCGTTCATCAGGAGAGAGCCAACTGAAGAAGAAATGGAGAATCCCAGGTACTCTCACCTTCATAGATTCATCAATCATCCAACAAGCAACTGCAATATTTTGAAGCACATTTTCAAAGATAAGGTTGATCCACAATAGCTTCAACTGGGGACTGAAGGAGTACACAAGAATCTCCTCCCAATCAGAACCTTTACACTCTCTGAACAACATATCAAAGAGGCAGTTCAATCCTTCGTCGAACGTGAATTGCTCTATCTGTCGAAGGCACAAAGGAGAGACATGTTCACTGAACCACATCGTGTCAAGAAGTCCATTCCGGAAATACTTATTGAGCCTCCATCCACATACCAAGAGATGTATGACTGGGGACTGCTTACCACAGTCAATCTCAGAAGAAACGAATTTGGTAGAACATTGATCGATGCTGGCACCGCCATCAACAACATTCCACTGAAAACCATCGGATCCACAGGCATCACTCAATAATAAGCTACTCATGCTCCCATCTCAATCAGAGACCTTGAAGGAACGCTCGGAAATACTTATGGTTACATCACTCTCAAACTGAACATAAGTTCAACCTGGACAGAAACCAAGTTTCACATAATCAGGAAGATCCAGGATATGACATGTCCTTCAGACGAGCGTGGATCCACGCTGAAAATATGGGTACTGATGAAGCGACTTTGGTTGCACATCTCTCTAACGAAGAAAGTTTTGATCCAGAAGATTTGACGGACATTCCATCATCAGAGTACTTGGAGGAATTTCAAACTTTGACGAGGTTGAAGCAAGAACCTGCAAAAGATGCATAGACATGCATCAAGAGGTTCCACACTCAGGAAAGTCTCATTCCATGTCTATGCCATTTATTTCCTCACATGCTATCCTAGCATGGGGACTCAATTCTGCTAGCAACTCCGTAAGACATTATGAATGGTAGCTTCACCGCATTAGTATTTTACCAAGTGGTTGAATCTGACGTTTCTCTGAATCAAGCATTGAAACATTCATTACTGAGATGATGTCCAAACATGGAAAAGAACACTTTGGGCATTTCTCCTGCAAGTCCGTCCATGTGTTCCACCAAATCATAAAGCTCCGATGTCTACACAAGTGTCGAATCCCACTACCGCAACGAAAGGGATGCTGAATCAACAGAAGATACTCCAAGGCCGAGATGATCAAACCCTAAGGCATTCGATGCTTAAGGAATGTACGCTTCAACGCTCAAGCATCTAAGAAGCCTTCAAATTATACTCCCAATCAAAGAGTACACCTTCGATAATGGCACATCTGGCTTCAACACAAATATCTCGACGATGACACACTAATTCAACAATAGCACGATCAAAGTGCAACTGAACTACAATCGATAAGTCTTCATTATCCCATGATAAGACTTCTGAAGCAGATGCAACATCATTCATCCATCGATGGCACAAACTCCTTCAACATACACCGGGGACTTGATCTTATTGGAGAAATCAATTCTATTTCAATAAATGTTATCCACATAACAAGTTATTGCGATCTGACGTGATTCCATGAAACTTCATCAACGGGTCTCTCTACATCGCAAGCCCCTGCACGACTGAGGAACTTCCTCTCTTCACCGATCACATCCAGAATGGAAACTGCCGCTGCTATCTAGCGCAACAATATCGATTCCATGACAAGGCACTTCACAGTAAAAGTTCGGGAGAATTTGGGTTAAACCCTACACCCTCATCTTAGGGACGCTCAACTCATCAATTAGTTCGTGAATGTAAAGGCTCACTGGATGAAGGAGTAAAGACTATGTCAATAATCATGGATCTAGCCTTTTCGGTCTCTGGAGCAACTCCGACCATATTATCGGCATCAACAAGCATTTTTGGATAAAATTCTATCGTGATCCAGCATCAACGACGGTCTCAGGTGCAACATCCTCATGACCAGCTTCATCAACTATCCGTTCTCTGAAGTGTTACTCGATGGATCAGACTTCTCCAAGCACTAATGATTCATATCAAGGTATGTAGACATGAAATATGTTCACATGAAAGTATTTCCGAAGCTTGCACAACAGGCGGTCACAACCCCAAGTCTTCTACAAGAAGTTCTCATCGCCTCTACAAATGAGATACAACATACTTCAGCCCATGGGTTTACAAAAACGTACTAATGAGTGAGGAATGGGACAATACTTCCTCAAAGAAAGATGTTCGTCTATGTCTCTTATACAACATACCAAAAGGGCGCATCAATCAGACATACGAGCTGAATGATATGGCCTTTACCGTCAGGTCTACGAAATCTGAAAAATTTGTACGGGATTATAAATTACAAATGTGCACGCTTCGTTGGATGAACTCTACAACTCCAAATTGAGTGATTCTTTTCTCATGTGATAACTCAGTCTCTTAGCTTCAAAAGTTGGGTTCAATCATCGAATTCCGACGTCGTATGAGATTCCTACATCTTTCAGAGCATACAACTTGCAGGCAGCAATTCTTGGATGGGATTCATAACTTCCACAGTCGATCGGTGTCCACCAGGTATTTCCATAAAGTCATTCATCAAGGTACCTTCAACTTAGACCACCTAGGTCATTGCATCAATTTTTCTACCCGGATCCTCTATCTAGGTCTTACCGGAAGAAGGGAAAACGAAAGGGAGAGATTTAACAAAATACCGTGGACCGAAAGTCCACTGATCATGATGATCAGTTTCACAGTCCGAGACCCGTGACACCAGACTCTCATGTGCTAATCATCCATCATAAAAGTAATGCTACCACCAAGACATGCACCCATGGTCACTACATCACCCCCTCTTGAGAGTAACCTCAGTTATGGTCCTGTGACCAGGGTTTCAGAAGTGATGTTTCTACGACAGACAGAAACAAGATGGCACTGCAAGCACCATGCTCATGTATCAATCAAGGGGTCCTGATATCAAATGAATCAATGACATTAAAATCCTTCTCCAATATTTCAAGACACAATAGAATGGTCTAAAGACACAACATGAGTGTTTTACAACAAGCTCGCCTGAGATGATCTTACACTGTCACGCAAAAAGAAGAGATCTGGGAGAAATTGGTCAAGAATGTAGGGATTGGTCATATACCATTCTCTTCGTATAGATGTCATCTACAACATATCCAAAATTCATAGCAATTGGAGAAACGAACAAAAGGATGTGGCTAAAACATTGGACTACATACCAGCTGAAAAATTTCTGGTAGTCTCCTGGAAGTTTACTGTTTCGTCAATTTTGTCCCTTAAACCTACTCAAAATCCGAAAATCTTCTTTGATAAAGATTGGAAATTTTCTGAGGATAAAGAAACATGGGTAGATCATGAAAATCCGACATCGGACGAAGATTCTACAACGTTTTCAATGAAGACCTGACTTTTGAATTTTCTGTGACGAAATTCTTCATTCATCTACATCTGAATCAGAAACTACGCCTTTCGCGCGAGATCATACTTCATCTTCAGCCGCTAGTATCATTTGCTGAAGTCGGCGGCGTTTAGCTGATAAGCTGTAATCCTTTCATCTTCAGCTTTCCTTTTCAATAATAACTCATCTCGTCCCTGCTTCTCTTCTGCATCCGCTAAGGCTAAGAAAGCGTTGATTCCATCACGGACGACTCCCAGATGATCGAGATACATACAATGAATCATCTTTCCAGCGTCTCTGAAAGGTTGATTCACCTCGGCATGAACATCTGCAGAAGTCTTCACCTTGACTTGATATTTCTGGGGCGTTCCCCGGAAGGGACAGAAGAGTGGTTGTAACCAGAAGTCACCACTATCTGAGGCGAAAGACAGGGTGTCATGGATATACCAATAACACACGCGTAACTAAATGGTAACAATTCAACTCTTACCTATTTACGATTTCACTACCTGTAGTGATTATAACTTCAGAATTTCGAAAACTTGATCGTTCCCTCAAACGTGCAAAGACGAGCAAAATTCATTATTCAAAATCATGACTTGATTTTTATAAAACCGTGAACAACCCACGTGAATTTTTAACATCCAATGGTTTTTCAAAAACTAGACAGACGTCCATTCTACAATTGTGAAAACTCACATACATACATTATTTCACCATGTATAATGGTCTACTTTCAACAGTTGTTCAAAATCAAAACATTATTTTACAAAATATATAAATATTTAACGTTAAACTCACGTAAATTTGAAAAATATATCTATATATTTTTTCTCCCTCGCACGAGCATCTGTCTTTGAAGCGAGAGTATATTTTCAAAGATTTCTGAAAGCGCGAAGATAAAAAATTTTCATGAAAGCTCATAAATTTTTTTTTATTACTAACAGACGCACGTCTATTAAAAAAAAAACTTTTCTCTCGTACGAGCGTCCACCTTTGAAACGAGAGTTTATTCCACTTTGTGAAATCTCACATATTTAAAAAAGATAAAAATAAAATTTTGGTTTTCGTGAAAGCTCATAGACAAAATTTTATATCATCAGACCGAGGTCTATTTTGTTTGTTCCTTAAACTAACAAACGAACGAGCGTCTGTTCCTAAAACAAGGATTTCTTTTCTTGGGCCCGGACCCATGGATCCTAAATCAACCAAGGTTCGATCACCAAATCAGCAGTGCTACACCAATTTGCGCTCGATGCTCTATCATGCTACTGGGATCTTCGTTCAAGCCATGGTTCGTTCGTACAATCGAACATCCGGTAACATTCTATCTTACGACTAGGTTCAATTACTTATTTCGTCTGTAACTAGAAAATCACCATCCAGTGCTGACTGAGGAACATGACTGTCCCTCACTAAGCAGGGGACTTAATGTAGATGGTAGATTTTCGACAAAGGCTAAAATCTTAGAACCATAATCTTACATATTCCTGATCCAGCAATCAGATGACTATTGAGGCTCATGTATCTTATCGAAGCATGAAGGCTCATGCCATAAGAGTCTCCGACTAAGTATACTTCTCTCTGAGCATACATGAATATGCAGTCTCTCAACTGAGGCAACGACGTATTTCATGAATACTGAGCAATTTCAGTAATCACTTTTATATAGAATCGAGCGATTGGACGACTCCTAGACAGCTTTCCTGCTAGTATAGAGCGATAACGTCTTCAGGATGTAACAATGTTTTCCCTTACTGTATAAAAGACATGTGTATAGAATCTTAATGATTGGACGGCTCCTAGACAGCTTGCCTGCTAGTATAGAGCAATAACGTCTTCAGGATGCAACAAGGTTTTCCATGACTATGTAAAAGAGATATGACATTTCAACAAGCTCATATCTCTCAATTCTCAGATGATTAATGCTCCTAGACAGCATGCCTGCTAGTATAGAGCCATCAATTAATTATATCTAATCGTTAACTTAATATTAATTAATATTCTACGATTCTTCGTAATATTTCGTTACTTCAATTTGTGGTTCTTCCCAGCAGAATTCCACGGGTTAATGATAAATATTCAACGTGCGGGCATCTGAGCGGCTATTGAGTAAGCCCCGACCAAAATGGTGCAAGTGTACTCAGCAATAATGCACAAACGAGCACCTGATTGCACAAACTAGCATTCCAAAACACGAAGGAACGATGAACCTTGCAAAATAGGAAGAAAATAATAAATAATAAAATATTAATTGAGGCGCTGGGAGACTGGGTCCACCAACTGTCCGATCGTGCCGTGGCCAGTCCCACGCCCAATTTTATATTTTATCATGTTTTTATTATTTTCCCTGATCTCATGAAAATCTCTTCATTCGAGCAAATATCCTTCGTCTCAAGGAAACTCCTCAGTCTCATGGTGTTTCCTCGTATCAAAGAAATAATAATAAATTAGGAAAGATATCGTGGGACCAGACTCATAAACGTCCGACCATGCCCTACGCGTGGTCGGTCCCACACCTCATGACTCCTTATTAGTTTATTATTATTATTTCCCTCATCCCATGAAAATTCCTTGAATTCATGAAATTTCCCTCAAGTCATGAAAATAATGTAAAATTAGGGAAACTCGTGGGACCGGGACCTAGCCGGACGGTCATGCCCTAGCCGGTCCAACACGCCCCTTATTTTATTATTATTATTTTTTATGTTTCGCTCATCTCATGGAAACTCCCTGATTTCAACAAATTCCTTGGTTTCAACAAACCTCTTGATTTTATGATACTTTCCTAAAATCATGAAAAAAATAATAAAATTATGAAAAGTGCCTTGGAACGGGCTCTTTGGACGGCCGACCGGGCCTTGGCCATAGCCGGTACCACACTTCATGGCTCCCTATTTTATTATTATTATTTTCATAATCTCATGGAAATTCCTTAACTTCATGAAATTCCCCAGTTTCATGATATTTCCCTCACATCAGGGAAAACACATAAAATTGGGAAAGGTGCCGCGGGACCGAGCTTGCTAGATGGACGGTCATACCTTAGCCGTGGCCGGTCCCACACCTTGCAAATCCCCTATTTTATTAATTATTTTTCATCATCTCATGAAGATTCTCCAGTTTCAGCAAAACCATGAATCCTTCATATTTTCTCAAAATGTTGCTCAAACGCGCATCGGAAAATATCAAAATTCTCAGGACTGAGACGCGAACATTATGGTGACCGGGGCATGTCTCCTTGACCGACCAAGGCTGGCCCTAAGGTTTGCAAATATCCGGTCCCACATGTTTTAATAATTTTGACCTAATTTGCTCAATTGCTCATATTGGGTCCAAACTCTTCTCAAACAACTTGGAGTTTGCTCAAACGACCATCAGCTGGTCCCATGATCACCAAGGGACGGTCTCATGCCTCCTTGGTCGGTCCCTCATCTCTCCATAATAAGGTTTTACTACCTAACGCTCACATGGGCATTATTTTAAAAAAATGATTAAACCAGCATTTAATCATCTTTTCACCAACTGGTCTTCAGGAGACTTTGGTATTTTTGCTCACTTGAGCATCTGAGCATTACATGGTCGACTCATTATCCCATGTAGACGGTCCCTCCTTCACCCTGTGGGTTGGTTTTCAATAAATCATCAAGTGATCAACAACTGATCAAAATTAGGGTTTCGAATCCAGAGCTCTGCAAAAAACGTAATTCTGAGTAGATTCAAATACTAATAATTTTACGTTGATCCCATGATAAACACTTTCATTATTATTATATTCAGACTAGCAGTCAGTATCTAAAATTAATATTTTGTTTGGCCTGCCACCATTAATTCATCAGATGAGCAATATTTGCTCAGACTAGCAATATTTGCTCAGACTAAGGAATATTGGTTCAACTATCAATATTCAACGATTCAGCAGCACATTTTGCTCAGGTTATCAACATATATTCGGCAATGATACCTGTTTCTCAACAGACATGTTCAGTTCATGAGCCTCGGAACATTTCCAAATCACGTTCGACTCAGCAATACAAGGACTCATCGTCCCATGAAGTCAACAACTGACTCCACAACCACGAGATGTCAATCGTGTCACATGGGGGATATTAACTAGGGTTTTGGTCTGGCGGTCTACGACACATGTGTTCATGCACACGATGAAAATGTGATCAAATCGTGCAATCAGTTGGAGGAGTTAGCAAAGAAGTGGGTGGAAAATCAACCAAGTCTCTGCACGATGAGCAACTGGTTTTGACACGATTTCCCACTTCCCCACTCTTTTACTCCAGTAACTGTCACACTTCATGGGATCAAGGTGTTTCCAATTCAGCAATATAAAAAGGCCTCTGAATCCTGATTGAAACAGACAAGAATTTCTCGACAAGTTTATACAGGCAATCTTTCGTCTACACGAACTCATCGTCTGAGCAATCACTCTCAACTGAGTAAAATTCAATCATTCAGAACTTTCTTACACAGAATACACAACACACCTACAATCTCGATCACCATTGATCTCACACATTTACCATCTTCCCTCCTATAGATCGACCCATCCTCTCTTATGACCAAATTGACTCTGAAACGACCATTGTCTTGGTTTAGGCCGGAGTCCTACATATTGATCTCTCGAACTTAAAGCACTCCCTTCTTGCAGCGCATCTGTCTGAGGTTGAGCATTTACTCGGTTCAAGGAGTTTCCTCCGCACGGTCATCTCCTCGATTCCGTAAAACCAACAAATCGTTTTTCCCCATCTACACTAAGAAATAAATTCGCTATGGATTTGTAGGAGCAGGTTCCTACCTAAAATAAGAATACAAAGAATAACAGAGTCGCGAGGTAGGAGCAACAATAAAAGGGAGCGTGGCCACGCCATAGGCTAGCCAGCGCCTCTTGGCCACGCCCCATGCTACTCAACTGGCCCTTATTCCTTTATCGACCAATCAGGTCGCATTAAACCTGCCATGCGCACCAAAAGGGTAGCTGTGCTTGGCCGCACCCTATTTTCAGTGACCAATCAGGTTGCTCTAAACCTGCCACAGCCTTAAAAGAGGTGGAAATTTTGTCAAGAGGTCGCCATACTAAGTTGGCTTTCCAAAACCGTGTCAACATGCTAATGACATGCCAAACATTCCAAAACAATCATGCCAGGCGCACATGCCAAACGGCATGCCAAACGCACATGCCAAACACGCCACTTACCGCGACAGCATGCCAAAACTTTCCTACCCACTCTCCGTGCGTGAACAACCTCACAATGGACTTCAATTTGGATAGCCTAAACCCTAGGCGCGGCCATGCTCTAGTGGCGGTGGAAGAAACCCTAATATCCCATCGTGGAACAAAACTATGCCACCTCGGTCCCGTAACATGCCATATATGCTAATTAGGGTTTCAATATGCCAAACCCTAATTTAGGCAAAGTTGTTGCACCAACCGAGCCAAACAATGTTTCACAGAACAAGAGGATCAATGTGGCCATTGAAACTGATGTTGCCACACCACGTTTGAGTCTAACACCAACGTGCCAAAATTTCAGTGGCCATGGCTACGCCAGGTGCCACTTGCACCATAGTGCCGCTGGCATGCACAAACTGTGTCAGCTATTCCACCGTGCCACTGGCATGCACAAACTATGCCAGCCATTCCACCATGCCACTGGCATGCACGAACTGTGCCAGCCATGCCGCAATGCCGCTGACATGCACTAAAGGTACCATTGTACCACTATCAGGCGCCAACAGAAGGTAGCCATAATCAACGGCTGCCCTTCCTCATGATATGCAATCTCAGCCATCCAAGTTCACCACCAAGCTGGCAGGATTGTGGCAAGTTTTGGGAGACCAGCCTCCTAAATCTAGTGGCCATGGCTACGCCAGGCACCACTTGCACCACCGTGCCACTGGCATGCATGAGCCATGCCAGCCATGCTGCACTGCCACTGGCATTCACCAAAATGCCACTGTGCCATTATCAGGTACCAACACAAGGTAGCCATAATCAACGGCTACCCTTCCTCATGAGATGTGATCTCAGCCATCGAAGTTTTCCACTGAACTGACAAACTTGTGGCAAGTTTTAGGCGACCATCCAAGACGAGCCTAATAGCATCACATGCTATTTTCCTACGGCAAGCCTCTTGATTTTAACTTTCCACACGTATCAAAGTGCTACATTTTTTCCACGAAAACACTCGATACATCAAACATGTCACAAACTGGGAGATACTCATCAGGGTATTGGTCTGGCGGTTTATAGCGTGTGGCGTGTAATACGCCCGTTACAAGAAAGTGTCATAAAGTGGGGAGGTTAGTAATGGCAATAAGTAATGGTGTAAGCAGATCCTTCATTATGGAAGCATAATTCCCGAAGTTACATGTTACTCCACTATTCCACCACTCGATCATTTTACACTTCCTACGAGGTCAGGGTACGTTTTATTACGACTTGTATAAATAGGTTTCACCTATTTCTACCAGAGGACAATTTTTGGTCGGAAAACAACATAGTATACAGAAATCACCTGGTAGCTTACCATTCTGCTAGCCAGTTCTACTTTCTGATACAAGTCATAAGCAACCATACCTTCAGGATCAACGATTCTGGTCTAAACACTTTCTTCGCTTCCCTCCCTAAGACCAACCCTTCTCCTTCACTTTGTGGCCGAAGCAAGCCTGGAACAACCATTTCTTGGTTTAGGTTAGGATTGTACAGATTGATCTCTCGAATCAAAAATACTCCCGTGCAGTACATTGTTTAGGGTTTAGACTCGTTTCTCATCCACACACACGAATTTACCAAAACCAGCAGAAACCGTTTTCACCCTCAAATTATTGGCGACCGCAGTGGGAGATTAATCTCTCGGTTCCAATATCAATTTCCAATTTCCAATTTCATTTTTCAACCTCGATCTCAAGATGGTAGAAGCAAGCAATCCGCTCAGGAATCAACGACTCAGTTATCAGTTATCACACGACAAGAAGTGATTGGGGACTTCTCGCGGTCAAGACGACGTTCCCCATAAAACTCGGACTTACGCCCTGAGGATCCATTTTGTTGGGAGACCCTAAAAGCGAGTAAGTCTTGTTAGGCAAAGTACATAACCTATTACTTCGAGTTTCCACATTCATAACAGAAACCGATAACCATGTTATTCCCAAATTTCATCTCATACTTCCCGCTTTTATACGACGATCATGGTTTCATGACTTTCCTGGAATATTTGTGCTACTCACCGTCATGATCAAAGTGACATTAAAAAAATAAAATAATATAGTGCATTCCAAAAATAATCCAAAAAACCTCGTAGGGAGCAATCACCTATCAATCCAAAAAACCAGAAAATCAAACCATGAACTAGGCGTTTTGTTTGTTTTTCAAAAAAAAAAAAGAAGCTAAGCAAAGGAAGTTCAGAAGACAGAAGATATTCAAGGGAAATCATTCAGCAATGATTTGTTCTTCTCGGAGAAAGCATCCTTCGCGCTTTGAAGAGCCGCCTGTTTCAGCTTCAACTCCTGAGACAACGTTTCGATTTCTGCTTCCTGTTGGTTGATCGCATCTGCAAAGGGACCTTTGATCGCTTTAGCCTGCAACTTTTGGATCTCGGTAAAACCTTCAAAAAACCAGGGAGCTTTGAACTCAAAGTCTACACACATATCTCGGTGAAACTTCCAGCTTGAGATTTTGTCTTCATAAATGGTATGGCCAGTCACATCACACATGTCGTGAATCGAAGATAAGGCTTCTTCCACGCGCTTAACCAACACGAACCGGAAATTGATATTTTTGGTTGTGGCGATATATCCACACCTTTCCCATATCTTGGTATACAGTGCCGCATACTTGGATGGCACACTGAAGCCTCTGACCAACACGTGATCTTGGAAAGGAACCAGGAATTGAGGAGCGAAAACGACGTCTGCAACAGAGCCCACGACCGGCAAAGACTCCTTGTCAATAATCGCGCCAGCAGTTGTAGAAGTGGTTTTCTCCGTTTGAGACACAACAACATCTTCATCTTGATCGACCTCCATTTCCATATCGCCAGCGGGTACAGCTTCCACGGTTGGAGACAAAGCTGTATCTTCACGAGTCTCCATCTTGGGGCCATCTTCAGAAACAGTTTCTACCTATAATATCACGGATTAAGTATTTATTTCAGCAAAAAAAAAGAAGAGAAGGAAACGTGTGGAAACTCACCGACTCATTCACGGACTCGCTGGAGGAAGACTCGTCGCACGGACTCGCTGGAGGAAGACTCGTCGCACGGACTCGCTGGAGGAAGACTCGGCGCTACTCTCAGAAGTACTTTCATCATCAGCACTGGATCCAGAACTTTCCTTTTCTTTATCTTCAGGAAACTTAGTAGTCGTATGATGATTTATATATCCCGATGTTCAACACCTCATTTTCCTATCTCCTCTTTCTCTCTCATTCTCCCGAATAGTGTTTTTTCTTCTTTTTCCATTCAAATTTTTTTCTGATATTTTTTTCTCCCTTATGGAGTAAGATCTTCGCAAAGGTTTGGGTAATAGTGGAGTCATGAATTAAGAGGGACGGATCTGAGTATGAGAAACAGATGGGATGTGTTTTTAGATATTTCTTTTAGAGTAAATTTGATTTTTAGGGTTTGTCTGTTCTTTGATGTCTTGTTTTCTTCAGATTCTGCAGACAAAGTGAGTGTGATTCTTTTAAACCCAAGACTTTCTATGGATCTGTTGTTCTTCTATTTTTTTTTTTTTATGATTCCTCCTTATGGTTGTTGGTTGGTACGCTTGTTATGGTACAACAACAATTTCGGGCTTCTAGTTGCTTTGTTGTCCTTTTATCTGTTTGTAGAATTTCTTGATTTCCCTTTTATCTCCATTTTCATTACTCTTGGTATTTAATCTAGAAATCAATCGTGCTTGACTAACTTTACTTAATTTCTTTTGGGTGGATGTGCTGTTTTGTTCCTACAGTAATCACCAATTTTCTGGTTTGTTCTTTATAATTGTTTTAATTCGAGATCAATCTAGAGGGATGTGATGCTTGTTGTCTGATCACATAGAAATTAAGATCTGAATTAGGCTTTGCTGCCGTTGTTCTTGAGCATGTCGATGCTCTATTTTTAAAATCGGTAACAAATCTTTGCAAATCCCTTATTTCATTAATCTTAAAATGGGGTTTTAAATTTGGGATCAGGAGGAAATTTCTAAAAATGGGTATAGAGTTTTTTTTTTGAAGGTACCTTGAACTAGTTTTATAAGTTAAGTTTGGTAAAAATGAAACTTTTAATGATTTAAAGTCGTTAGTTAATTTTTTGAGTAAGTGGGTGTTGAATATTGATCTTGGTGTTGACCAGGGAGTGCAACATTTGTGGGATAGATAGAGCAGTCTAAGAATTGTTGTCTATTCTTTTCAATGGATGCATACAGATAAGTTTACAATAAGGTAGTTTGTTGAATTTTGGCCTCAAAGGAGATAGACCGGATTTTGTTATTTCATTTTGAAAAAAGAAAATATTTTTATAAAAGTAAACACTAGAGTGATTTAAAGAATCATTAGATATTTTCTTTGAAGTTCCTTCTAGTATGGGTGTTACCCATGGCTTGAAAACCTACAGCCTCTTTGATTCTGTGAAGAATAAGGAATAAAAAAAAAATTGGTTCGAAGTAAAAAGGGAAATAGTTTAGAATTCCTTTTCATGTTTCTTTTGTTGTGCAATTGGGGGTCTTGACCGGTGATAACACATCTTATTGGAGATATGGGAACGAGTTTATCAGTCGTTGCATATTCATTTGTTATGGGTTGGGTACTAGTAACTACTAATTGGTACCTCTTTTGAAATTTTTCTCCTTCTGTTTCAGTTTGATTTGGGGTTTTGTTAATTATCGATCGTGAGTGTCTATCGTTTCCTGTTTTTAATTTGAATAGCTAGTTAGCTTGATTGAATGAAAATTTCTTTACGATTAATGAATATGATTTGGTTTGTGAGTGTAATAACAATGGAGTAAATTAAGATTAATCTCGAGTTTTTTACTTATTTTTTAAAAAGAATTTTGTTAAGTTATTTGCTCTTGATTATTTTTAGATTTCCTGTTGTGAATCCTAGTGTAGATCTGTTTGCTTTTCATCTATTTGCTTTATTGCCCCGGTCTGGATATCATTTGATATTGCTCTCCTTTTTTTTTACAGACTTTGGGCTAACTGTAGAGTGTGTTTGGGTCTTAATTCGTCTGCTAACAAGTTTGTTAAATCTTTTGTTATCTGGTTTGGTTGACTCTTTATTTTAGTTTAGTCATTCAGATCTACACCTTATTCCGCTGACTCTAGAAACCCAAAGACTGGCTGCCTCCATCACTTTTCTTCTTTCTTCTTTCCTAAATTTCTCGGCTCTTCTTAAAGTTTTGTTATAATTTATTCTTGTTGGTTCTTTATTTATTATTTTGGAATTTTCTTTTCCAGTCATCAAGAACTAAGGCACAAGATGAATCCATTTCAAGTTCATTAGCAAAAAAAGCATTGAACATGATTACATTTTAGGCTATGCAGGGGCCACTATTTAAATTCAATAGTTTATTTCTGTTATTTGCATACCTTAGTTTGATTAGGGGGCATTATTTAAATTTAATAGTTTGTTTCTGCTATTTGAATACGTTAGTTTGGTTACTTCCGATTTCTATGTTATTAGGAGTATTCTATTGGCCTAGATTGAGAGTTTGTCTAGATTGTTGGAGGTTATTAAATTATCAATTGGTCATTTAGCCTAGGGATCTTAGATCTACTTAATAAAACAAAATCAATAGTTAAGAGTTTTATCATCTTGTGTTCTTGTACAGGGTTTTTTGCTAATCTTTCTTATTTTTATTTTTATTTTGTCTCAATGCTTTCTTGTTTAATGAGGATTATAGTATTTAGCATAGTCATTGATAATTATTCCTTTCAAGAAAATATGAATGATCATGTGAAACAGCATCGTGTTTAAATCAATGTTGGTTATGTATTGTCTTGGTCCGGTTTTATAAACCGCGACTCTTCTACTTGTATTTATTCGGAGATACATTTCTCATTTTATAAGTTCTTGATTGCAGAAAAGCCTAAAATGGCATCTTCAATCGCCAAGAGGACGAATTCCTTATCATGTACAAGCCATCGTGACACTTCTATTAGTATTGTTATTGATAGAAGGGCTCATGACCATATATTGATAGCATTATCACGAGTGAAGACGCTCATCTCCCACAACTTGCTTGTGGCGACATACATTCGGCCAGCATTAGAAGACAACTTATTGGGTACCGATGGAGAACAAAGATTTTCAATGAATTGGAGGAATTATAAATGTAATTTTATCTTTTTAGGTAGTTTTGTTATAGCTTTATGGAATCTTAGCGTTGCACTCTTTTCCTTAGCCAAGGGTTTACCACGATGGGTTTTCCTTGACAAGTTTTTTAATGAGGCAACAAAAGCGAGTCCTACCTTTCTCCAAGTTTTCAATTTCATTCTTTATGTATCTTTTATCATGCTGGTGATTTGGAATGATTTTGGAGGCATATCCCTGCCTAGGGCAATCTTTAATGATCTAGTCTTAATCACTTAGCCGGTTTATTAATATAAATCGATTTATTCTAAAAAAAAAAGGAAACTTAGTCGTCGGTTTTTGACTACGTGCAAGTCTGGCAAAAGCGTTCGTGCTGTCAAGACCCTGAGTTTTGAAAGAAAAGAAGATAAGATATTCAGCAACAAAACATAAGATTTGTGTAAACCAGTCAAGTTAATATGGAGTCATACATACCCGTGTGTTGGAAGAACTGAAAGTCACAAGAGCCGTCGAATCCGACTGAAAACCACCCGCACGGTTTTTCGACCTTCGCTCCTTTTTCTGGCGACTGTCCACATCCGGGCCGGGAGATTTACGCTTAACCGTGGGAAGCTCCCTCAACAATGGATGTTTCACTAAAATCGCGGGGGAAGGCTTGCCGCGAGGATTTTTCACCACGTCATTCACGAATCCATGGATGGAAAGAAATTTATTCTGCCAGAATACATTATATTTGGAAGTCGTCGATGGATTTCGTTCCGAGAGCAAGAAAGGGAGGTTTTTACCCGACGCAAGGGCACTGCCATCGAGAGCAGCTGACAACAATTCTTTCGGAGCCGCCGACTGACGAAGAAATGGGACTCCTTGGTCAACGCCTATATGCCGAGCAGCCCTGCCAATGTTATAAGGATGGCACATTCCCGAATATACAACTCCGCATGAATACAACTTCTCTAATGCCCATATTCTTTTCAGCAGAAAGCAAAGTCATGTTCGGGACGGAGGCAAAAGTTTTTGGCTGAACTATGGACGTATGGACTGGATCCCAGGGACGGAATTCAACTGCACACACATTGTCGAGGAAATCAATGAGCTTTGATCCAGGTTTTGAATGCCTGTTCAACCAGCGAAGTATCCTGGAACAGCAACGGGAATCCAAAAACGAAGACAATGGGTTGGGAGCATAATTTTTGAAATGCTCCCACAGCCACGTATGGAGAAAGGAGACGTGGACATGTGAGTCTACTTTCATATTACCATTAGAGGCGTACATGTCTGCAACCAGGTGATCCAGATGGGTGTACAAAGAGATAAGAAACAAGCCACCAATGGGGAGAACAATACCTTTCTCCAATTTGATAGCAAATTTAATGAGCTCCTGTCTTATCTCCTTCTTACCAGAGCCATCATCAAAAATGTCTCTGGATAGCCACAGAGCCAAAAAAGACGCAACATGGAGCGTACTACTCAGCTCCTGATTTGACTTCGATTCACCCGTGAACCATTCAGACACCCACAAGTTATAGAAGCATTTCGTCTCATTTTCATTCCGAATGAATCCTGCAGACTTCTCGACGAGGATGGTACACATTTTTTATTATTCATCAGACAAAGTGATGTTAAGATTCCCTGTTATTGGAAGATTCAGCAAGATGGCTACCCTCTCCAAAGAAATGGTCATTTCACCCCACCTACATATGGCCGTGTGAGTATCCGGACACCATCTGGAGATAAAAGTGATCAAGCCCCCAATGTCTTTCCTGATTCGAAGTGTTGCAGAAGCCATGACAACATTGATGATTTGCGCCTTGGTCAGATTGGCCTTCATGCAGTCTTGACTTATCACGAATTGCATCCATTTATCAAAAGACTGCAATGGACTTTGAAAGATCTTGAAGTCGATAGGAGAAGCAGGATACTCTTTTCTCTGAAGACAAAACCGCATTACGCTCCCTGGCCGAACCGATTGGACGTCTCCCTCATTTTCGGAACCGGTCAAAAGGATCGTGACATATTTGGGATATATCCTCCTAATTGTGTAAGACTTTGTGAAGAACTCATCATCCATATTGGATTTGGAGATGCTAGTATTTATTTCGACGCAACAGCGAGACCGCTTTCAGGTGACATCTTAACAAAATCCTTTTATGCTGCTTAACTACAACGAAGCAAAAACAGAGAAAAGTCACTACTTTGAGAAAAACCGTGCATGAAGGCTTTGTCAGAATTGAGTACAATGATCAAAAAAAAATCCACGTCAAGTTATCTACGGGAATCTTTATTTATCCACAAGTCATAACACGCGTAGCCAAGATGAGAACGCATAGCCAAAGGAGTGGGGATTGATGCTCGCTTCAATAAGCCATATTTTGCCGCGGAAAACACGCCCCTAGCCAAAACCGTGTCTTGTAGCGGGAAGCATGATCTCGGCCAAAAGAAAGAGTGAATCCCACCGCGGAAATTGTGCTCACGACCACAAAGGAAAAGGAAACCCTAAATTTAGGTTTTCGTGGGAAAGGAATTAATGGCAGCCACCCGTCCGTACATGCCTACTTTGCATAATCATTGTTTTCGTTGTTACTAATGTGGTGGCTAACATTACTGCGGTGCTACTGGCAAAGAGGAATCATTCATACTGAAGTATTTCTATAAATTTATGGAAGATATACCTATGGCTAGGGTTTACACCAATACAGAAGAGCAAGCAAAATAAGAAACACTGGGATACGTACCTGAAATATGCTCGCCTGCTTTATTGCTACTGCTCTTCCGCTAGCACCAAGACGTGGAAACAAAGTCAATAATACGAGATAAAGAGGATAGGTAACGCCTTTTATAGGCATAGAAATTTTGGAGTTCGAGTGAAGGAAGGTTTCTTGTTTGGGATATACACGTAAAGAGGCAACCAGGCCCACGCTGACAACACTCCATGGCGCCAACAGGCCGCGGCCAAGCCAGCGCCAACAGTCCGCGCCCAATCCGGAACCAATGGTCCGCCTACAAGCCAGTGCCATGCCCTGCGCCAACAAGCCACTCCCAACACCAAAAATCCAGGTCCAAGTCAGCAGCCATCTCTGCCGTTCCGCGTCCCATTCAAAGCAGCGCCATCCACCATTCCGAGTAAGCAGCGCCATTCCAAGGTCAGCAGCGCCATCTCCGCATGGTCAAGATTGAAGTGCCATCTCCGTCGTTCAAAGAAGCACCATCTTCACCATTCCAAATCAAGTGCCATATCCGCACATTCCATGACCTAGCCAGCCCTTGCCCGTTCCACGAGCCAAGTTGCAGTGCCATCTCTGCTGATCAGTAACCAAAATTACTGCGCTGACGCCAACATCCTATGGACGAGCCAAAGTTATGCAAAGCCGCCAATGCAAGGATCACAGATTCTTCATGCCTTATGAAAAGGTTAGCTAAATTTTCCTGACAATATCTTCATGACTCGCCGTTCTGATTTTATCCTTGTCTGTCACCATCTCATGCTTACCCCACAACAATTTCACTGTCACGGGCTAAGCAGGGGACTTAATGTTGATGGTGGTTTTTAGCTTAGGTTTTAAATCGTAAAACCTTGCATCTGATGTGACGTCACTCTTAGACCTGTAAATGACGCCAGCTAAGATAATCGTGTGAGTAGGGTCTTGCGAGATCCAAGATATACAAGGGGCACAAATACATCCGAATAGCTCAGAAGGTATATTGAGTTTCAACAATATTCCAATCCTAAGTCTAATAGTAGGCTAGTGTTTGTAGTGGCTTAGTACACATCTGTTCAAACTGGACGAGATCCAGAAAACTTTCTCATTAATAAAATTTCTGGTGTCTTGTGTTATTTCCTTGCCGAGTTATATTGTTTATATTTATAATTGAAGTATCATAAGTAGTACGCCAAACAACCTAGATCCCATAAACTTAAAGCAAAGACATATACGAATCACAAGATGCACAAACTATCAAAATAACATAAGATTTATAGAATAAAAGCTCATTACTGATAGTTGTAAATAGACCATATACAAGAACTGAAATAGAACAACAATTGATAGTCTATTAGAAGATTAAGCGAAAAGGCATCTAACTAAATCTTTAGATGTGCTCTGGTTGTTCGTCGAAGTTTGTTCAAAGCTCAAACTCTTGAAACAGATCTCGAGAGACTTGTCAGCAACCATCTCTTGTTTTTAAAGTTTTTCAACTTGTTCTTTCATATATGTTCAAGATCTACAATTTTGTCCTTCCGCCCGTCTTGATTCCAAACCGATATGATGAGATTGGTTCTTAGTTCTTTGAAACCAATGATGAAATCAACTATACTGTCAGTAGAAAACCATTTAGTTACCTTAGGATCTTGAAAATAAAAAACAAGTAGGCATGAATACTCTTGAAATCCTTTAGAACTATTTGAATGATAATCAGAAATGTTTTTCGAGACAGTCTTTTTCTTCCTTTTTGTCTTTTCCCCTTCACAATCCTTAACTTTTTTGAGCTTCTTTTTTGTTTTCCTTAGTAAAACTACAAGTTACTGGAGGCATGCTGAAGACTTTAAATAAGAATATTACTTGGGTTTCTCAATACTTGTAAGTGGGAAATTTTCTTAAGTTATCAAGAAAATGTTTTTGAACCGAAAATAACAAAAGAGTTTTCTCAAAAATATATTCAAAAGATTTGCATATATTTCTTGCCAAAAATTTTCAAAGAGAGAATCTTTGTCCGAAAAATCCCAAATATGGAAGAAGATATTTTTCATAGGATGATAATTTTCGGAACTGAAAACCTAGATACCAAAAATCGGTGTAAACATGAACGTGGACTATACGGATTTACATTTTATCCATCTTTCACAAATCTTACCTAAAGTAACAATCACCCTATTTGATCAAGATATACTATAACTGTGTTATTTTTCTGATATTTGCAAACACAATATATGTGCTCTGGTTTCATGTGCTTTGTCATCTTATTTAAACCAAGTACAAATCAGATGAGGGTGAACAATCACAATTAAACTAGGTTATACTGGCATAAGCCTTCCCAAGTGTAAACGAGTATCAGATCCTTTGTTTATGTTTCCCTTGGACGATTTCTTCCCAATACGATTATCATTTCTCTTTCCACTTTGATCTTTCCGTGAGATGTTGCAAGAAGGATCATTAGTAAGAGATGAAATGATATAAGAGATATCCGAAAACATCTCTTTTTATTTTGTCAAAGAGATTTTTGTATGATTTTATCATTATAACGATTTGCTTATGAAAGATCTCATTTCTTTCTTCAGAAGTTACAGGATTTCTTGGAACCCATTTCTAATGATTTTCTTATTTGCCGATTTTTTTTTTCTGGATATTTTCCATATGTGTCAAACTTTCATGTGAATCATGGCTATTTCTACATGAGTGTGGAGGGATATTTTTCCAGAAGAGATTATCAACTCATTTTCCACGATCTTTAGAGTTGACGGATTTTGTTTGAGACTTGGATACTTTGTCTACTGCAGAATGATATTTCATATCTTTAAGACGGGATAATTCTTTAAACACTTTTGCAAGAGTATTTTGAAGTAGTATCAATTTATTGTCAACCAACTCAAATTAATAATCCTTATGATCTTATTTTCTAGATTGGTTCGATGTTCCCTTTGAATCAGATATTAGATGATCAACAATGTCAGTAGATAGAGAAATTTCTAATACTTTTCTTTCATGACTTGATGATTCTAACAGGTGGTAAACCTTTAATGAGAGAATCATGATATGTTTCAGATGTGACAGAACTAGGCCTATTATCACAGTATGATAAAGTCGTGCAAGGACTCTTTGTTTCTTCATAAGTAAAAATTATAACAGATGCAATAGTCAGTTTCTTATCTTGCAACCCTTGTTCTTGAGTAAGAGATTTATCAAGAAATTCTACTTTAATAGAGAGGGACTTATTCTTTTCGGCTAGATTACTAAGTTGCATATCCTTTTCTTTGACCTCTTGTCTAAGAATATTAATTTTTGTAATCAATTTCAAAACCCCAATGGATAGAAGACTAATAGGATTTAGGATGTTGGACAACTCTTTTTCAACATCTCTTTTGACATTAAATTCAGATATAAAATATGTGATATCAATAATCTTATCTCGAGAGTTATGAGATTTGGATGTAGCAGCATATGCAACTTTTTGACTTTCATAATCTTGTTATACGTTAAAAAAATCGTCGTTAGGTTCTTCCTTAACCATTTTTTTAGATTCAAGTCTTATGGTTGGATCACACCAAACATATATTGTTAGATGTTTTCGTGTTTGCTCGCTCTGATACCAACCGAAATGATGAGGGTACCAAGTTGTTGATGGTGGTTTTTAGCTTAGGGTTAAAATCGTAAAACCTTGCATCTGATGTTTTTTTCACTGGCATATTTATTGAGCCGTTCAATATATATACATGAAATTTATCTAGACTGGTGCATGTAGCAACAATCCCAGATGCTCTGTAAATTTCGGCGCCTTGCCTACATTACTTATTAATATAAGACTCACTGAGTACCTTTCCTGTGCTATGTTCCCCGCCAGAACCCTTAATATCGGTATGGCATGAAGGATTTTTGTTCACTCGCAACAGAGTAGCACGAATCTCCATGTACCAAAGTTAAGGCCCTTGCACAAAATACTCAGTCAAAAAGCGCACTGCACTCTGTAAATAAAGAATTTTGTGCCATCACATAGAATTAAATCAATTTTGTGATAACTCACAAAACTCATGAACCTGACTAATTTACAAAGTTAGGGTTTTTGCGCCCTGCGCAGTATATCAGACCTTGTCGGTCGAGACTATGCTTAAAAACTAAGCAATTAATTCGCTGTGGATTTGTAGGAGAAGGTTCCTACCCAAAATCATAATACAAAGAATTACGGAGCCGCAGGGTAGAAGAAGCAATAAAATGGAGCGTGGCCACGCCATAGGCTAGCCAGCGCCGCTTGGCCACGCCCCATGCTAATCAACCGGCACTTATTCCTTTATCGACCAATCATGTCGTATTAAACCTGCCACGCGCACCAAAAGGGTATCCCCGCCCGTGCTTGGCCGGCCCCCTACTTTCAGTGACCAATCAGGTTGCTTTAAACCTGCCATAGCCTTAAAAGATGTGGAAATTATGTCAAGAGGTCGCCATACTAAGTTGGCTTTCCAAAACCGTGCCAACATGCTAACGGCATGCCAAACATGCCAAAACAAACATGTCAGGCGCACATGCCAAACACGCCACTTACCGCGACAGCATGCCAAAACTTTCCAACCCACTCTCCGTGCATGACCAGCCTCACAACGGACTTCAATTTGGCTAGCCTAAACCCTAGGCGCGGCCATGCTCTAGTGGCGGTGGAAGAAACCCTAATTTCTAATCGTGGCACAAAACTATGCCACCTCGGGCCCGCAACATGCCATATATGCTAATTATGGTTTCGACATGCCAAACCCTAATTTAGGAAAAGTTGCTGCGCCAACCGAGCCAAACAATGTTCCACAGAACATGGGTATCAATGTGGCCATTGAAACTGATATTGTCACACCAAGTTTGAGTCTAACACCAACGTGCCAAAATTTCAGTGGCCATGGCTACGCCAGGTTCCACTTGCACCATCGTGCCGCTGGCATGCACAAATTATGGCAGCAATTCCACCGTGCCACTGGCATGCACAAACTATGCCAGCCATTCCACTGTGCCATGATGAGCACGCAAGTGTGACACATTTTCACCCATAACTACATTCGCTATGACTAATTTAATCACTAATAATCTTGTTTTAAGTCTTTTCAAGGAAATAAGCTCTTTTGGAAAAATAGCTCGAAAAAATGTTAAAGGCAACCAGAGGAACTGATAAAGGCACCCATCATTTCAGATACGGGCTCCCAACAAATGGATAAAGGGACCCTCTTCTTCTTCATTTGAAACAGATTCACATAATTTATGGGAGATCTCAAAGATTTAAGGAAAAGATATCTTCTTGCGTTTTATACAAGAAGTTTTCATATCTTGAAGTTAAAAGAGATAATATATTGATGAGTTTGTTTCTATTGAAAAGGAGAAAGAAAATCTGTGGTTTTATTTATAAATAAAAAAAGATAATATCCCCAGGATTTTATTCTAGCAAATAGAGGAAGATGTGTGATAAATGGAGAAAGAAATTATTCCTGAGATATCTTTCATTAAAGAGAAGATCTGGTGGAGTTATGGAAGAATATTTTGAAAAGATGTTTGAGTAATGGGTTGTTGTGTATAAATAGGGTGCTAATAGGACCAAACAGGTATCCGGAGAGGGGGGAGTTTTGGAAGAGCAAAATAGTTGCGTTTAATTTTTCTTCATTTTCACCATTGTCTACAACATGATGAGCTAGACCCCTACACTGGGTCGACGGAGGAATCCGAATTTCATACATGGGTAAATTTATTTTATTTTCTATATGAATTTTGCACTAATTAAAATAGAATTATGATTTGAATTAATTAGTTATTATTTTATTTGATGGGTCATGCTTGCTTAAATGTTTGATGTCCCATGCTTACGATTTATAACTAATATTTTGAGAATCTACTTTGGCAAGAATAAGAGTCGATGTTGTTTTATTTGTCGAGCGATAATTGTTGAGAATGAATAATTGAGCCTTATGATATGAATGCGGTGGAATCCTAGTCCCAGTAGCTCTCTTTTATTATTTTCGTTAAACCTTTAAATTTAGTCTTCACAAATCTTAGAGTTCGAATCTTATATTACTACAACAACACTTTAAAAACCCGATCATGCCACTGGCATGCACGAACTGTGCCATCCATGCCGCAATGCCGCTGGCATGCACTAAAGGCGCCGTTGTGCCACTATCAGGCGCCAACAGAAGGTAGCCATAATCAACGGCTACCCTTCCTCATGAGATGCAATCTCAGCCATCCAAGTTCACCACCAAGATGGCAGGCTTGTGGCAAGTTTTGGGTGACCAACCGCCTAAATCTAGTGGCCATGGCTACGCTAGGCGCCACTTGCACCACCGTGCCACTGGCATGCACGAGCCATGCCATCCATGCCGCACTGCCACTGACATTCACCAAAACGCCATTGTACCATTATCAAGCGCCAACACAAGGTAGCCATAATCAAAGGCTACCCTTCCTCATGATATGTGATCTCAGCCATCGAAGTTTGCCACCGAACTGACAAACTTGTGGCAAGTTTTAGGCGACCAGCCAAGACGAGCCTAATAGCATCACATGTTATTTTCCTACGGCAAGCCTATTGATTTTAACTTGCCACACGTAGCAAAGTTCTACATGTTTTCCACAAAAACACTCGAGACATTAAACGTGTCACAAACTGGGGGATACTCATGAGGGTATTGGTCTGTCGGTTTACAACGTGGGGCGTGCAATACACCCGTTACAAGAAAGTGTCATAAAGTGGGGCGGTTAGATGGCAAGAAATAATGGTGTATGTATCCTTCATTATGGAAGCATAATTCTTGACGTTACACGTTACTCCACTCTTCCACCACTCAATCGTTTTCCACTTCCTACGAGGTCAGGATATGTTTTATTACGACTTGTATAAATAGGTTTCACCTATTTCCACCAGAGAACAAGTTTTGGTCGGAGAACAACATAGTATCTAGAAATCACCTGGTAGCTTTGCATTCTGCTAGCCAGTTTTACTTTTTGATACAAGTCATAAGCAACCACACCTTCAGGATCAATGATTCTGGTCTCAACACTTTCTTCGCTTCCCTCCCTAAGACCAACCCTTTTCCTTCACTTTGTGACCGAAGCAAGCCTGGAATGGCCATTTCTTGGTTTAGGGCAGGATTGTACAGATTGATCTCTCGAATCAAAAGTACTCCCTTCTAGTACATTGTTTAGGGTTTAGAGTCGTTTCTCATCCACACACAAGAATTTACCAAAACCAGCAGAAACTGTTTTCACCCTCAAACACAAGACACCACAATCTTTTCGATATCAACTTATATGACAGATACCTTGTGTCATCTAATATAAACAAAGACTTTCAAGAAGATAATAACCATAATGTATACATTTGGTATATAGTATAAGTTCGAAACGAACCTAACTATAGGGATCAAACCCAAGTGTTTGGATTAACATACACGTGCATTTACTTTCATTATAAAGACAAGCTAAATAATACAAAAGTAAAATAAATAACACAACACAAGATTTTGTTAACGAGGAAACCGCAAATGCAGAAAAACACCGGGTCCTAGTCCAGTTTTGAATACTCTCACTGTTAAGCCGCTATACAAAGACTACTACCAACTTCGTATAATTGAGACCAAGTAAACTACCCCTAGTTACCTACTTTCCTCGGTATCCATGTGCCTTCAACCAATCTATTCAAACCATGTGATTCCTAAGATGAAGTCCACCATCTTAAGTTACTTCACAAGTCGTGAAGACTTCTTGCACCCAACTCCTTTGGATAGTATCCGAAACAGTAAAGAAGTAATATGTTTTCGGTAACCGTTGTCTCTCAATTTCAAGAAGTAAATCAGAGATCTGGTTGAGTCATACAAAGGTTCTTCCATTTAATCTAATAAACTGCTTTGTTTGGATTAGATCAACCAACATTTTAGAGTATCAAGACAACCATATCTAGGTTTACAAACTACAAATTCGGATCCTGAAGAAGACCACCAAATGATAGCTCGCGGATCTATACGACTAACAATAAGATGTCTATCAAAATATAAACAAATCTATGTTGGATCCAGCCGATCAAGTATGTACACGAATTAAATCATAGAGATTAGAAACCAATAATAAATTTTCTCGTCTTCAAATCTTCAATGTACCTGCACAAACAAACTTGAATCCACTTATGATCGATCACCTACAGAATAGAATCTGTTAAATAATGGATGATCACAAGTTTATCGTCAGATTTAAAAACAGATCTGAACTACCGTCGATCCTTAATCTAGTTTGAGTGACCTAACATCAGAAAAGAAGACTCTTAAGAAATATAAAACTAGGTGCAATCAAGGTTTAACAATCGTTAGTGAATCAAATCAATAATCAAAAACTAAAAACCATGCAAATTCTAGCTCCCACCAACAGTACAATCTAGATGCTTATTGATCCCACATATATCTTTAAACTAGTGGATATAAGATATTTCACCTAATTAGGTTACTCTCCTCTCCAAAATGATATTTTAAAATTAATATTATTAGTCGGCCACCACAATGTCTGCAAAATGTAGTGCCTCTGTCAGGATAAGTTTGTAAGGAGAACAAACTTCACTATTTAAAGACCAAGGTAGATTGGACACACCAAGGAATTTCCATAACCGAAAATATTCTAAAGATATGCAATAAACACCAATTTTTGGTTTTGTCTAATTCCAACTACTATCCAACTAATATACCGAAATCCCTTCATGGATGACAACTCAATATTATCTAGTATACAAGTATACTTTACTAATATATCTTCCACAAGCATGTTTTACTTGCGATTTTGGATGAGGCAATGTGTGACTTATGTTTTCAATCTAAACGACTTGAAAGTAACGTATACATAAATGGAAACAGGTCAACTCTTGTATTACTGATCTCGAACAGAAGGATGGTGTGCTCGTTGATGTCTTCAGATTCTCAAAGTCTCTTCAGAGTAATATACTTGTATGTCTCAATATTTATAGACTTCCTAGTCTAACCTAACAAAGTTGACTCTAGTAATCTAACCAAGCGACATTCACTTTTGGAACTAAAATATGAAAACCAACCTTGACGTACCAATGCTTGGCGGGTTCAATCGATCAATGCTCTAACATCATCTTCAGATACTAGTAACATTAAATCATTCACATACTAGATGAAACCAAATCCTTTGTTTTCAAACTTTTCTGCCAACTAGAAAACAAAAACTTCCCAGTTCAAATTATTCTATCCAATCAAAGATATGACACCAGTTATTGAAGTTCATCGCAACCTACATGCTAATTTGGCGGAAACAAACTAGCCAACGACGAGAAAACCTAGATTGATTCATGAACCTCTTCATACGATCTAGGATGAGAAAAGAGAACAAGATAAACACATAGATGCAAGTAATAAATAAAAGCAACAAGTAAAAGTACTCACAGATTTAACGTGGTTCAACAAAATACACAATGTGTGTATTGTCTACATCCACCATATGGCTATGACTTTTTTGATTTATTATAAAACCATCAACTGAGTATTAAACATATGATTTATTAATCAATATATTGATCCACGCTGTGTGACGGAACACAAAAAACTCTCACAAACGCTTTATAACTCTTTAGTAGTGTCTTTACGCAAAGCGAGACAATATTTACCACTTTCTCTCCCACAACGAGGTGATATTTTCTGCACACCCTGACATAAATTATTCAAGGAAGCCTACTTCTCAACACTAATAATCTAAAATACCACCAAGATGATCTTCTCCTTACAACTGATGTCTTACCAACATCATATATGAATACTCCATAAGTACATATCTTTTCAACATCAATAAGCATTCCATAGGCTATCAACAACCACATACCTCTATTTATATAAATTCCATTGTTTTTTGTTTCTTTTCTATAATACCGTAATAAGAAAAACATTTAAAAAAATTGTTATCTGAAAACCGAGATAAACAAGATATAATAGAGGTCCCTTTTCCCTTTTTTTTGAAGGAAAAAGAAATACCTCTTTAGATTATATTAATTGGAAGTCATGAACATACTAATTCAAGTACATCAGATAGATATAACATAAAAGCACAAAAGAAAAATATTACAATAAGAGTTGTAGTATAACAAACGTACATAATTGTTGACCATAAAAGTGATCGATGTAATTGGGGGATGGTGTTTTGGTTCTGCGCGTCCACCATTTGGAAACCTCTTCTTCTTCATTAAGAGAAAATCTTTCATAAAAAGGATAATTTGCACTAAACATCATTATCATAATTAATTCAGTATCCATTGATCTTGCTTGAATCTTGATTATTGTCACACCGAAATTGATTGTCTTCGAAGATATACTTGAATATATCATTGGATTCCAAGTGAAACGTCCGAAAGCTATAAGAAACCGCACTAATGACACACATAAATATAACTACATGACATGAAATAGCCATGAGATATCAACAGTAAAATAAAAAACAAATCTTAAAACCTAAAATCACAAATAATGTGATTGCTTTATTGAAAACATGAAAATTAATTACAAAATCCAAATCTACTCGGAAAATATGATATCTCAGATCCGAGTAGATTTGGTCTTGGAGATGATGAAATGAAGAAATCTATAAGAAAAGAGCTTCTGGATATTACTTTTTTTTTATTAAAATGGTTATGCAGAGAGAGGGAGAGAGACCTCCCTGTTGGGCCCCGCTTATAAATAAAAAACAGGAGTCCCATTTTTGGAATGAGTACGAACAGAGACTTTTATAGACAAATTTGTTGAATATAGAGAAGCTCAGCTCAAATTGATAGCTCTTTTGTTGAATATAGAGAATCTCAGCTCAAATTGATTCGCTGCAAAAACGCTATTGCAGCAAAAAAAAGATATAGCTACACGTAAAAAACCTGATCATGCAGTTCATGCAGAGAATAGCTATAAATTGGTCATCCCCGTTCAATTAATCTAGTAGTATGTCGTTGGAGCTTAGTTTGTTACGCTTCCAACTAGTTTCATGTAATAATCCTTATCCAATAATATAATAATATTAAAAAAAATAAAAATGGAAAAGTTGTTTTTACTTAAATTATTTCCCATACAACTAAAGGCTTAAATTTTCTTCGGGTTGGAAGATGATAATCAGATAGTCCGAATAAAACTTTCCCATGGAACTAAAGACTTAAATTTTCTTCGAGTGGCAAAATGATAATCACGGAGTCCAATAAACTAAGAAAATCAGACCAACTGCTGTTTGATAATGCATTCACCACGTAATACCTTAGAGCGTCCACAGTGGTGCGAGTATAACCAAAGACCAAAGACTAAAAAAAAAGATCAAATTTGGGTTTAGTCCGTCATGTGGCGTAGTGGGAAAAGAGTATATTTGGTCGCGCGTTGATAAACATTACGCCTGGGATCAGGCGTTGGTAAAGATAACGCCCGAGTGGGGCGTTGGTAAAGATAACGCGCGAGTGGGGCGTTGGTATAATATACGCTTCACAAACAAAAAAAAAAAAAAAATGGGGCGGAGGTATAAAGCCCGCCCCATGCAACATCTTAAAATTGTGAAAGTGGGGCGTTAAGTATATGAACGCCCCATTTCGCGCGGAGATTATACAAACGCCCCATCGGGCGTACATTATATCAACGCCCTGTTTCAGGCGTACATTATATCAACGCCCGATGTGTAGCGGACATTATATCAACGCCCGATGAATGGTGGATATTATATCAACGCCCGATGAATGGCGGACATTATATCAACGCCCGACTATATTTGGATTTGGTCTTGATCCCAGAACAAATTTGGTCTGGATTTTACTCTTTGATCAAATTTTGATCGATGGTCCGTCCCACTACGCCAGCCCACTCGACTGAAAATTTGGGTTTACTCGTCCATTGCAGTTGCTCTTAGCAAGTCAAAGTACTTCTTTAAGCCTTTCCACGAGATTCGACAATCTTTATTGCCTTTATTAAATTTCTATTTTCTCCTCCATGTTTTCAGTTATCCTCCATCATCTCATTTTTTTTATTTTAAGTAGAAAGCTAAAATCATTTTGACGGAACTATATGAAGTTGAGATCTTTCTAACTCCAATGTGTGTGTAATTCATATACGAGCAAGGTGATGAATACACGCAAAAAGTGTCCAAAATAATGTTCATGTTTCCTTGGTTAATCATATTATTATTGCATGTTTCAACCCCCAAGTTGCGGATGATATAACACACAACAGTTGCCACAATAGTTAGTCTTTAATTTACACTATGTTTTTGAGGTAATTCATGAACAAGATGTGCCGTGACTATTGTGGAAATACCCTATGGATGTTATAAATGTTTACGGGCCTAGTTTCGTGAAAATGTTTATTAGTCAATCAACCATCATGAAATTATCGACTTCTGGATTTCGGAAATGGCCGGACAGTACTTGGATTTGAATTTGGCCGACAAGTTGGTTTAGGCCACTATTTGAAGCCTGGAAATAATCATGCACAGATTATTCCGGAAAATAAAAATAAAAATATGTCTGCATTGATTAAGGATGTGAAATTGTTAAAACCTTCTGTTTCATCATGTAGCAATGAGTTAAGATCAGTTCTTCAAGGACAGGGGAATTTGAAAATAATGGTGCATTCAAGCTCTCATCCACAAATATCATATGCTTAAGGTGAAGGATCTTGAGCCTCGGAAATGAAAATTTTTCAGCAGAACGAAAAGTCCCAATCCTTTTTATTTTCGCTGCAAGATCACCAGCCATTTCTATCTTTAACATAGTGAGAGTTTCACAAGTGAATAAAGACATGGGTAACACAAACTCTAGTGGTAGACAGAGACTGAGTTCTTCAATTTTACGCTTTATTAGAGTAACCAACCATCCAGAAATCTTATGATTATCATGGAGACTATCATAATCAAGACAAAATTTCTTTATAGCAGGCAAATCATTACGAAAAAGAGGATGAGACTGCAATAGCACTCTATCCATAAAATTTACTAACCCACTTGTCTCCTGAAACCATATAATAGCATCCTGAGGTGGGTAATGTGTGTTGCCATCTCTAGTTTCTTCAAATAGAGATCGAGACCGCCTCCGCCATTCTTGAATATTGAGAACGGGAGAAGATATCCACAAGTCCTTCCATCTTTTAGACAAAATGCAGGTGGCTATGACACATTTGATAGGAAGAAATGAGAAAATATGGTGAATGAGTGGGTCATATAGTTCACTGATCCTAACAAAAAAAAAACAATATATAGGTTTTCTTTGTTGGGGTTTTACAATTTATTGGGTTTAACGAAACTGTGATGAAAGATTTATGTGGATTACAATTATAGCAGCTTAGATTTATCAGATACAAGCAAAATAGAAGCAAGATTTTCAAAGATTACTTATTGGAAAATTACCTAAGAGGTGATTTACTGTTTATACCCAGCCGAATTGATTTGAGACTGATGATTATTCCTCCATTTAATCACTAGCCCGATGAATGAAAGAAGACCCAAACCGCCTCCAACTTCCACTGCCCAAAACTAAAGAAAGAAGCAAAATGTTCCTGTTTTCTGAGACTTCATTCCACTCACTTTAACAGAATTACTGGGTGATTGCCACGTGGCATGTTCGAGTCACATTAGAATTACTTGAGTTAGGCAAGGCATTCTTCTCATGCTCCCGGATGTGGAAATGCAAAGTAAAATCTGAAGCTATCCAAACAACTTGATTGGAGACAACCACTGTTGCAACTTACATAATTGATAGTCTTCATTGAAAGCACTTTGAACTCTGTCATCATACCAGAGTGCCTACAACCATCCCAGAGGTGTATTTAATTTTTGGTAAATTTAATTAGTCGTTTTATTATCAGTTAATTCTGCTTTAAGTTTTACTTGTACGGATGCAATTCTAACACGCGTGCAATCCGTGATGTTTTAGGGTTTCGTTAGGTCCCTTTTTCTAAAATAAGCTTGTACCTGGAATTGTTGTTTATCGGAGATTAAGTTAATGAAGGCAGTACAGTGGTACTGAGTACTTGAATGCTTATAGTACAATCTGTCCGTCCTTATTACATCATATAATAACTCAGTACATCACATTTTGGTATCACCCAGTCGATTCCTCTCTCTTTTTCTACGCCATGACTGGTCCAACTATCAAAGATGTGGATACTACCACCCGTGAACTATCTCAACTCATCAAAAATCTTACAGATCTATACACTCGTGATGCAGCAGATCGAAAGGTAGCTGCTCAATGACAAGATACCTTACTTGCTTCCTTGGTTAAACTTTCTGGGGAAAACCAAGCTAAGTTTGACACACTTATTCAAGTTCTATCTAAAACACCACCAGATCCACCTGAATCTAATTCTGAAGAAGGTTCAACCAACAACCATCGCAAGAACAATTTCAATACCTTCTCTAAAGTTCCTAAACTAGACTTCCCTATATTTACTGGTGAAAATCCTCGTAGCTGGATCCGCAAGTGTGAAAGATTTTTCAGATCCACTCAACTCCTGACGAGCAGAAGACGGAAATTGCTTCTTTATACTTGGATGGCAAAGCTGATTCATGGTTTCTGGATTTCCTTACTGGTAAACCATTCATCTCTTGGCCTATTTTTGTAGAAGCTATTTGTAATTGTTTTGAGGATCTATCAAATGATAATTATGTGGGTTGTTTCAATAAGTTATCTCAGCTTACATCTGTTGAAGAATATTTTGAGCAATTTGAGTAGTTAAAAGCTTTAATGTTGAGTAAAATCCTCACCTTACTGAGGACTACTTTGTGTTGAGCTTTATTAGTGGGTTAATGGATGTTTTGAAGATCTCTGTGCAGATGCACAAACCTACCACCCTTGCTCAAGCATTTTATTTGGATAGACTACAAGAGCTAGCTCTCTCATCACAATCCTCAACCTCAAAAACCATTCCATATAAACCAACACCCACCACTTTCCCTTACACCAAATTTACCCCACCCAGAACACCTACAATTCCTTCCACAATGGGTGCTTATCCATCTACACCTATCTCTCACACTTCCCCACCACCACCTAAAACCCCTTATGTACCACCCATAAGAAGACTCACTTATGAGCAAATGAGTAAAAGAAGAGCACAAGGCTTTTGTTTCAATTGTGATGAAAAATACCAACCAGGCCATAGATGTAAATCCCAACAATTATTTATGATGGTAGCTGACCATGAAACAGATGATATGGAGCATTCACCTCCTCAAGATCCTAGTGAAGATCAATTTGTTGACTCAGATATGGAGATTTCTCTCCATGCCCTTACTGGCAATGTCAATCCTGACACCATTAGGATCCCAGGATTCATTAAGAAAAGAGCCATCACTGTGCTAGTTGACACAGGAAATACTTATAGTTTCATTGATTCTGCTCTAGCAACTCAATTGGGTTGTGAAGTTTAACCAACTGCTCACATATTGGTCATTGTGGCCAATGGAGCTAAGACCACAAGTGCAGGGGTCTGTCCACAACTACAGTGGACAATGCAACAACAACAATTTGCTACAGATTTGAGATTAATTCCTTTGGAAGGGTGTGATATAGTTTTGGGTGTTGATTGGTTGAGAACTCTTGGTGATGTCACTTTTAATTTGGCCAAGCTATCTATTTCTTTTCTTCACAAGGGACAAGTAATTACTCTGCAAGGTACTTCTACTAAACCCACACTCATGCTACTTAGTGGTAATGCTATGAAAAATTTTATCAAGAAAAACACTCCAGCTCTAGTAGGACAATTCTTTTCTATTACCATGACTCCTCCACCTGCTACAATACCCACACCAATTCAGTAGTTGCTCAACAACTTTTCTGATGTTTTTGAGGAAACAACACAATTCCCACCACCAAGAATTTTAGACCATCAAATCAATCTTAAACCAGATTCCCAACCTGTCAATCTCAGACCCTATAAATGTCCTTATATACACAAGTCAGTGGTGGAGTCCTTAGTACAAGAAATTCTCAACAATGGGATTATTCAAGATAGTCATAGCCCGTTTGCTTCCCCAATCCTTCTGGTAAAGAATAAAGACAACACTTGGAGGTTTTGTGTTGATTTTAGAAAGATAATTTTCAAAGATAAGTTCCCTATACCTGTTATTGATGAGTTATTGGATGAGTTACATGGAGCCAGAATATTTACTAAGTTGGACTTAAGGGAAGGGTATCACCAAATCAGAGTTCATGCACCTGATATACATAAAACAGCCTTCAGAACCCATCAAGTCCACTATGGGTTCAAGGTTATGCCATTTGGCCTAACAAATGCACCTGCCACCTTTCAGGCACTTATGAACTCTGTATTTGGTCCATATTTGAGAAGATTTGTTCTTGTGTTCTTTGATGACATCTTGATCTATAGCTCCAACATCCAAGAACATGTTCAACATCTCTCCTTGGTTCTTTCCTTGCTCAGGGAACACAAGTTATTTGTCAAATTTTCTAAATGTTATTTTGCTCAAGATTCTCTAGAGTACTTAGGCCACATTATTACTTCAAATGGAGTGGCTGCTGATCCTGAGAAGATTGCTTGTATGAAGTCTTGGCCAATTCTTACTACTCTTAAACAGTTAAGAGGTTTCTTAGGCCTCACAGGCTATTATAGGAAGTTTTTGAAAGGTTATGGTAATATCAGTAAACCTCTCACAGACTTATTAAGGAAGAATTCATTCTTGTGGTCTCCCTCAGCTGAGGATTCTTTCAACAACCTTAAAAATGCTATGTGCACCACTCCTGTCCTTGCCCTTCCTGACTTCACCAAAACTTTTTTAGTAGAAACTGATGCATGTTCCAGAGGCATTGGTGATGTTCTCATGCAAGATGGTAGAGCAATTTCCTTCTACAGCAAACCCTTAGAGCCAAAGGCTTTAGGGTTATCCACTTATGAAAAGGAGTTACTGGCTGTGGTTAATGCAGTGACCAAATGGAGACACTATCTCACTGGTCACCATTTCATCATCAATACTGACCAGCAGAGCATTAGGTAGTTTATGGATCAGAAGATTACCACATTACTGCAGCAAAAATGGCTCATCAAGCTTTTGGGGTTTGACTACACTTTTTTTTTTTTTTGCTAAATCACATATTTTATTAAAATTAAAGGCAAAAGCCAAGACTAAAGTGTTACAGGACTAAAATAAAGACCAAATTCTTACAAGTCTAAAGCCAGGACTGACTTATGTAATGCCAAAGTAAAATGGAATGTAAACACATGAATTAACATAGGCTAAGATAGGCTACTCCTTGCAATTATATTCTCTTCAGGAAATGTGGTCTCCCAGAATGTATGATTCTCTCTCCAGCATTCAAAACTACTCCTATTTGTTCCAAATTGTTTGTTGTGAAGTTTATCTCTTTGGGGCATTGAATAAATGCAACCTCAACTAATTTCATGCTTGCTTTCTTCCATCTTGCTCTAATATACCAAGGTATTTCATTGCTTTTGAAGCATTCAATTGCAGTTATTGAATCTGACTGAATAATTATATTAGTGCATTCTAGAAAAGCAGCCCATTCAAGAGCACAAAGTATTGCATATTCCCCTGCAATGGAGGATAAAGCAACATCAATTCCACCTGTAAGAGTTCCAATTACCTGACTGTTGCAGTCCCTTGCAATTACACCCAAGCCTGCATTTCCTGGTTCTCCAAAAGATTTGCCAGCATAGCAAAATAAAGTAACACCTTGTGCAGGAGCAGTCCAGTAATTTTCTTTGATTCAGTTAAACTTGATGTTTCTATCACCAATTTTGAAAAAGGATAGTACCTGAGTATCATAGTTTTGGCTCCATTTATTTCCCTTCATTCTGTGGCTTCCTTCCTGTATCAGTTTGTAAATTCTGCATTTAAAATTGTTTTTGTGAGGCTTCATTTCTTCAAATAAAATTTTATTTCTTTGAAACCAAAGTTCCCTCATGGTTGCGCATGCAGCTGTTAACCATAGTTCTCTTATAATGGGGCTTTTGTTCTTTACATCTGAACAAATATCTTCAAAAGAGATTGGTTTTCTAAAACCAAAAAGTGAACTCAACCAAGACCATATTTCCAGACTAAACTTGCAATGCCATAATGTATGGTCCATGTTGTCCTGCTCTTCTTGACAAATGCAGCATCTAGAAACCATGTCATATCCCATCTTCCTCATTTCATCATCATCCGTATACACACCCTGCTGCAACTTCCAAATGGTGATAGCAATGTTGGGGTGAAGAAATGACTTCCAAATGTAACTTGCCCATACAAGATTTGGTTCTTTGATTCTTACTTTTTCAACTGCTGCGAAATTTTCAAATTTTCCACTTTTGTGCCCAATCCAAATTAGCTTATCTTCACCACCACTGATGTCAGGTAGGTTTGCATTGTTTATGAATAGTTGCATTTCAGTAGGAATACTCCAAGAATTGTCTTTCAGTAGACTTGCAACTTTCATTCCAATATTATCTTTAACATATTCAGAGTAACCAATTTGTTCCACTAGTGGTACTTCTCCAATCCAAGTATCAAACCAAACTGATATTTTGGTTCCATCCCCAATACTCCACCTTATATCTTCCTTTAGATAATTTCATGCCCATTTTAAACCCTTCCATATGGATGATTGTCTCCATTTTGTGATCCACTGTCCATTCTTGTTCTTGAATTTTGCAGATAAAAAAAGAGCCCATTCCTCATTTGAATTAATCATTTTCCACAGCATTTTCATGATAAGTACTTTGTTTATCACTTCAAGCCTTTTAATCCCCAGTCCACCTTCTTTGTATGGAATACAAACTCTATTCCATAATATTGTTTTAAATTTCCTTTTTTCACCATCACCAGACCATAGAAAATTTCTAATGATCTTTTCATAAATTTTGATAACAGATGTTGGCCATTTATAGATAGCCATTGAGTAGATTGAAATACTACATAATACTGATTTAATCAGAATTACCCTGTCTTGAAATGAAAGTAACTTACCCTTCCAGGCAGCTAATTTGCTTTGAATCTACTCTACCATGGGCCACACCATTGCTGAAGTAATTCTTCCTGGAGATAAAATGACACCCAAATATTTATCTGGGAAATAAGACAGTTCTATGTTAACTATTTCACTTATCTGATGTTTCCTTGCAGCTGAAGCTCCATCCACAAAGCACTTACTTTTTGTTTTGTTGATAATTTGTCCTGAACTGACTTGATAATCATCCAATAAATTTAGTAAGTTCTTCATACTTTTTTTAGATCCATTACAAAATATGAACATATCATCTGCAAAAAATAAATGAATGGGATGTATGGCATTTTTTTATCACCATGGGTTGAATTTTGCAATTGGACACCAATTTTGAAATATTTCTGCTCAACACATCTTCCATTAGAACAAATAGAATTGGAGATAATGGATCTCCCTGCCTTAACCCCCTACTAACTGGAAAAAATCCACATGGACCACCATTCACCATAACTGAACTTCTTGCTGATTGAAATAGAGTTATTAGCCAATTACACCAAGAGGAAGAGAAACCATATTTCATCAATACTTTCATAAGAAATTCCCAGCTTACAGAATCATAAGCCTGATAAATATCCAATTTTAGTCCCACATTTCCTCCTCTTCTTTTAAACTTCATTTCATTCACTAACTCAGATTCAAGTAAAACTTGTTCTTGTATGGTTCTTCCTTTTATATAAGCTGACTGTTGTGGAGATATTAATTTGATCATAAAGCTACTCATTCTTGTAGTAATAATCTTAGTAAAGATTTTGAATATAACATTACTCAAACCTATAGGCCTGAACTGGTTTGAGTCTTTGCTCCTTGTGTTTTTGGTATTAACACTAAGAAACTAGAGTTCATACCTTTAGGAATGAATCTCCTCCTCCAACAGAATTGAATTGCAGCCACCAGATCATCTTGTATTATCTCCCAACAGCTTCTATAAAAAATTCCAGAGAAACCATCTAGACCTGGAGCACTTTCAGGGTCCATATCAAACACTATTGTCTTGATTTCCTCTGCATTAGGAATGGCATCCAAAAAACTTTAATCTTCTTCAGTGATAAGTTGAGGAACAACTTCTAGTAATTCTTCTTTAATGTTGACACCTTATTCTTTAAACTTTTTTTGGAAGTGTTGCACCAGTTCATCTGCAATTTGAGATTGATCTGATATTACATTCCCATCACTGACTTCCAATTCAGTAATTAAGTTTCTTGAATTCCTTATTTTCAGATTAGTATGAAAAAAATTTGTATTGGTTGCTCCTTCCTTTATCCACTTGATTCTTGACTTCTACCTCATTAGTGTATTGAGTTGCACTTCTTTATTTGCATGTTCATTTTGTGCCTTAACTAACTCATCTAATGCTTCAGAGTCAAAAGGATTATTATCAGATATTTTCATTATCTCCAAGACTTTCTCTTCAACTTCTTTGAGTTTTACATGCACATTTCCAAAAATTGTCCAGTTCTAGTCATTTAATACTCTTTTCAGCTCTTTCATTTTCTGCATAAAGATGAATGCAGGATCACCTTCAATAACATTTGACCAACTTGCTTTTTCTACAGACAAGAAATGGCTGATCCACATTTTTTGAAATTTTCTAGGTATATTTTTTGGTTTTGGAATGCTAGCACAGCCACCCAATAATGGAGAATGATCTGAAACAATTCTTAGTCCTACTTTGTACCCCCAATCACCATATATCTGCAGCCATTTTTGATTGAAAACTACTCTATCAAGTGTACAGAGTATTCTCTTTTTTCCTTGCTGGCAATTAAACCAAGTATATTGCATACATGTTTTTGTAGCTTGAAGAAGTTCACATTTATTCAAACATTCACTAAATTCCAACATTGAGTTTCTGTTAGGAGACCTTCCACCCACTTTTTCATCTGGAGATAATATAGCACTGAAGTCACCTAGGATTATCCAAGGTTTGTTGAGGTCATTAATCACTTCCATTTCAGACCAAAGAAATCTTCTCTGCACTAACTTAACATGTGCATGAACTCCAGAGACAAGTACATCACCTATACTAACAGTAACCATTTGACTTGACATTGATATAACTGTAGGTTGAGTAAGATTTTTATTCCAAAAAATTCAGATATTACCTTTATTATTTGAAGTAGAGTTATGAATAACCATTCTTTCCATTCCTGGAAGATTTAATTTGCTGCAAAAGGAGACACTAAACTGAACTTTTGGTTCAGCAATCCATACTAAAGAAGGGTTTAATTGATTTATCAGAGACCATAATTTGTCTTGAGCCCTTTTTCTTCTAATGCCTCTGATATTACAATACAAAATCTTCATTGTTTAGAAGAGGGGTTTTTGGTACCCCCTTTACCCTGGTTCTTTCTAAAGTTATACTTATTGTTAATGGGAACTTGTTTAACTCCTTTCACATTATCCCTTGTACTGACTGAAGAAGAAGTTGAAGTTTCTTTTTCTACCACCTTAGCCCAAGATGTAACTTGTACTGCTTCATTAGTAACTTTACCATTTGAACCATTTACAAAATTGACACTAGTGTTTTTTAAGCTATTTGCTACAACTATGTTGAGCAAGTTTATTGCTCCACTTACTTGATCAGTTTTTCCAACCTCCATATTTTGATTTTTGGTCTTGCCTTTATTAGAAGTTGTATCTGAAACTGCATTTCCAAATTTGACAACACTATCCACTTCAGTATCTTCTGTAATATGAATCTATTTTTGAGGCTCCATTTCTGCTAAGATTTCTTCATCAACACTAATCACATCATCTTCATCTTGTTCCTCTTGGTTGAGAGCATTGAATCTCCAACTATTTGTGTTTGTTGAAGTTAAATTACTATTAACCTGAAAATTCATTGGTGTTACTATATTGGAAACAATAGCATCTTCTTCAAGGCATTGATTACTATTAGCAGTAGAACTTTGCCTTCTTTTAATATTAGCAATATTTTTCTCAATGTCTGATCTGTCACAAATATCAAATGGAGTATGAGCAATATTAGATTTAGGAGTTTGATGCTGAACAGGAGTTGATGTAGGCTTGCTATTATTAATCTGATCATTACTTTCTTGATGTATCTTGTTCCTCTCAACCCTACATTCTGTAATAAAATGCCCAACTATTTTACATGTTGAGCAAAACTTTGGACATACAAGAATTGAGATATTCTGGAGAAAAAAACCCACCATACTTAGTGCCAATCCAAACTTTGTTAGGAATAGTATTTGCAAAATCAACTTCAACAAGCACATTTGCATAATACCCAACCTCACATTTAGCTGTAGCTTCATCTAATTTGATTGGTTTACCAATTTCCTTGCAAATCTTAAACAGAATCTTTTCACTCCAAAATTCAAGATCTGATCCTGGTAATCTAACCCATACCATAGCTTTTGAAGTTTTCTGACTTTCTGGACGAAAATTAGAGATCCATTTTCTTATTTGTAGAATCTGATTAAGAACCTCCCATTTGCCTTCCTTGATATATTGATGATATGTTTCATTCTCCAACTTAATTGTTAAAAAACCTCTTCCGAATGGAATGAGTTTACAGTCACCTGTCAATTTCCATTGTTGACGAAGAATAACAGCAGCATCCAAAAAAATAATGTCTGTTGTAAATTAAGTCTTCCAATAAGAGAAAATATCCAAGGGTTAATGCTTTCTTCAAACAAATCATCTGGTAATTCAATCGATGGAATTACTTGATAATTATTTTCTTTATTGAAACCTAAGATATTTGACTTAAAAGATTCAAAAACATTGGATTTAGGACAAGAATCCATAAAACCACCTGATTTAATGACTAATCATAAGGAAAAGAAACGGATTCAGATGAAGTTTAGGGTAGATTTCACCTGAATTAATGGTACTGAGCACAAGAAACGAAGATTTGACGAAGAAATTTTCACTGAGTCAGTCGCCCGATTTACAGAGCTCAACTCAAAAGAGTTGGATAACAAAGCTGCAGATGCTCTTTCTAGACTTCCTCATACTGATTTTATCCCAACTTTCAGTGTTATGGCATTATCTGCTCCAGTTTGGACTCAAGATATCATCAATAGTTACACCAATGATGCAGTGGCCTCTTCTCTTATTCCACAGCTTTTGGTTAACCCATCTGCAGTCCCTAACTTCACATACTTGGAGGGCATTCTGAGATTCAAGGGGAGGATTTATGTGGGTACCAAATCTAACTTGAGGAAACACCTTTTGCATTCTATTCATTCATCTGCCATTGGGGGTCACTCTGGTATTCATGGTAGTTATGTTAGAGCTAAAACATACTTTTACTAGAAAGGCTTAAAGCAAGACAATTTGATGTTGGTCAGCCAGTGTGAGACTTGCCAACAAAACAAACTTGATCATCAACACCCTGCTGGACTTTTACAGCCACTTCCAGTACCTACTCAGGATTGGCATTACATTAGCATGGATTTCATTGAGGGCCTTCCTAAGTCACAGAACAAAGATGTTATAATGGTGGTAATGGACAGATTCACCAAGTATAGTCATTTTATTGGTCTTACTCATCCCTACACAGCTATCACAGTGGCTCAGGAGTTTTTAAATACTATCTTTAAGCTGCATGGACTTCCAGCTTCAATTGTTTCTGACAGGGACAATGTTTACAAGCAAGTTTTGGCAGGAACTTTTCAGGACTTTAGGCACCCATCTTTCCATGAGCACAACTTATCACCCTCAGTCATATGGTCAATCTGAAAGAGTTAATGCTTGCTTGGAAGGCTACTTGAGATGCATGACAAGCCATAAGCCAAAACAATGGTTTCAGTGGCTTCCATTGGCTGAATGGTGGTACTACACCAACTATCACACCAGCTTGAAGATATCTCCATTCCAAGCACTATATGGGTGTGTACCACCTCATTTGGCTTTTCCTACAACATCTAATACATCTGTAGCTTCCGTGGAAGAATATTTACAAAGAAGAGATGCTATTTTAGACATTCTCAAAGAGAATTTGCATAAGGCACAATAAAGAATGAGGTGGTTTGCTGACAAGAAAAGAACAGATATGTCATTCCTTGTGGGTGATCTTGTTTACTTGAAGTTGCAGCCTTATAGACAGACTTCTATGGCCCTGCGCAAGAACTTCAAGTTATCTGCAAGATACTATGGACTTTTTACTGTGATCCAAAGAGTTGGTGAAGTTGCTTACAAACTACAACTGCCCCCAAACTCCAAGATACACCCAGTGTTCCATGTGTCCCAGTTGAAGAGGAAGATAGGCGCTTCTACAACTACTGTTCCTTCACTACCATTGGTGGATTCAGAGGGTGAAATCATACTCAAACCAATTTCCACCTTGCACTCCCGCTAAATTTTTCGACAGGGAACATCAGTGCAACAACTGTTGATTCAATGGTCTCACACCACTCCGGCTGATGCTACTTGGGAGGACTTATCGCATGTCAGAGCATACTTTCCACACTACCATCCTTGAGGACAAGGATATTCTGAAGGGGGAGTATTGTCATGATACCAGAGTGCCTACAACCATCCCTGGGGTGTATTTAGCTTTTAGTAAATTTAATGAGCCGTTTTACTGTCAGTTAATTCTGCTTTAAGTTTTACTTGTATGGATGCAATTCTAGCACGCGTGCAATCCGTGATGCTTTAGGGTTTCGTTAGGTCCCTTTCTCTTAAATAAGCTTGTACCTGGAATTGCTGTTTATCAGAGATTAAGTTAATGAAGGCAGAACAGTGGTACTGAGTTACTTGAATGCTTATAGTACAATCTCTCCGTCCTTATTACATCATATAATAACTCAGTACATCACAAACTCGTGAGTTGAGAAGTAAAAAGTATGCACCAAAAATGCGTCTAGACTCTAGAGAAATCAATAAACGAAAGATCTTCAAATTTGCAGATGACGTTAACAATCCTAAACCATTGACCCAAAAATAAGAAAACCATAAAATTTCCTGAATGTTTTACGACGAGAAATTGATCGCACAGTCTGTAGAGCCTTTGGGAAACATCAGTATCTGTTCCATAAGGTGGTCCTTCATGATTTTCAGCAACTATTGCCTAAATTCGTCCTTCATGATTTGCGGCCAAGCTGAATAATCCTTCCATTCTTGCGGGATAGCTGGAGAACTCATCCATACTTGTGGCAAAGTTGAAAAATCCTTCCAGCTTTGTGGGAAAGTTGAAGAAAATACTATATCCATTGTCTGCAGAACAAGTAACTCTTTGAAAAAGAAATTTGTAACATTCAGCTCCTCTTTCGTCCCATTAAATTCCCGCACTTCGACTGCTTTCAAATGTAGCAACAAACAGTCTGGCACCTTTTGTCTCCCGAAATCATTGACTTGATTGAATTGAGAAAAACCCTATAACCAAACTTAAAGGTTTAAAAAACTTTCTAGAAACAGTAATTACAAATTTAAGCATTTATCAACACCAAGAACCCTCCGTTTGTTATTCCTGTCATCTTTTAATTGATGCATATCCAGAAAATGGATTAGCCACACCTGGTTACAAGTTGTAGAGTTTAATTCTGATGGAAATTCATGGGACATAATTTGACTACATGTAATAATTAAGAGGATAACATAAAACACAACATGTTTAATGGGTCACAAAGTCCAGGATTAATATGGGAAATTGTAGGCTTAATGTTCGCCATAGGTGCCAAATTTATAAGGTAAATAAAAATAGCCCAACCAAAAATGAGTACTCAAATCATATACTTGAGAGAGGTAGAGGACTTGCCAGAGCAATGACAAAAGATTCCATATTAGGCAAGGTCGAAAGAAGATAAACCAACGCTGTAACAGTTACACACGACATCTTCGAACTTACTTCTAATCGTCTAAAATTATGAAAGGTAGGCAATTGTGAAGAGAAGAAACCTTCATAAAAGAGAGACTAGCAGGCGGAATAAACACCATATGTCAGTACATAAAACTAAAACATTTATTGAAGATAAATATCTGCATGCAAGGAAAAGTAAAAAGAGAACATATATACCTCAAGGGTACTGCCAGAAATTTTCAGATGCTTTGCATTTGAAATCCCTCCTAGAAGGTTTCTTAGACCACATTTCCTTGCCTGTTTTCCTATTTTTCCATTTAGAACTTCAAAAGTAATGTTAATATCTGCATCGACTAGGGATGCGAAGCCATGATCCATAAGAACATAATCTTCTGGTATGCACGTACGTTAGAGACTGTAGATTTGGTGAATATATCTTGATCATAAAACTATATTTCTTGGAGTTAGTAATGAATAACCGCTTCAATGAAGCAACTGAAATATGCAAAACCTTCTTTTTGATCGTGTAACAATGGGTTAACATCAACTCTTCAAGGACAGGGCAACTTGAAAATAATTGTGCACTCGAACCCTCATCCACAAATACCATATGCTTAAGGTGAAGAATCTTGAGCCTCGGAAAAGAAATTGCTTGAGGAAAACCAAGAGTCCCTGTCTTTTTGATTTTAGTTGAAAGATCTCCAGCCATCTCTATCTCCAACATAATCAAGGTTTCACTGGTAAATAAACATGGCGGTAACAGAAAGTTTTTCGTTAAGCAAAGACTCAGTTCTTCCACTCTGCGCATTATTAGAGTAGAGATCCATCCATAAATTATATTATTATCTAAGAGACTATCCTCAGACTCATAAAACACACGATACTTGAGACAAAGTTTCTTAATAGAAAGCATATCATTAGATGGTACTAACATTCTATCCAGAAATTACCCAGTTTATAAGTCTCTTGACATCGAACATTCTCGAGCTTCTCTTATTACTAGTTTTAACTCTCCGACACCATTTGCGAATATCAATAATCGGATTGGAGATCCATAAGTCCTTCCATCTTTTAGATAAAACACTTGTAGCAACTACACATTTAATTGGAAGGAATGAGAAAATACGGTAAATAAGCGGATCATACAACTCACTGATCCTATCCTCCCCAACCCCCATTTTCCTTGTGCTTACTTTAATCCACCTTCTCTCGGAACCCTAATCAAGATTTAATGGTAAAGTTAGAAATGGAATAGCTTGTAAATTTCATTTTTAGCCTAATTCATAAAACTCCGAATATTTTCATGAAACTACAATATGCAGGTAAAAAAGAAAGGAAAGAAAACTTAAAATTTAGGGGTTTTCTATATGTTAGGGTTTTACAGAACTATGATGTAGAATTATGGCTAGATTAACTAAAAAAACATAATTATTCCAGAAATTATATCATGTTCAAAGAACAATATGTAAATTGAAAATAATAGAAATTCCAACATTTTTCTTCAATTAACATCAAAATGAAAGAGGGAGGGGTAAAAATAACATTTTAAGATTACCTGAAGCAAATGATGATCATTCCTCGACACCCTGAAATAGATTATTACTTCATTTTTAGCAAAACCCTAATGAAATCAAAACTCAAACCTCTCCAACTTCCACCCTAAAACTTAATAATTGAGGAGCACTTCCCTCCTTTCTATACAGTTTTACTGGGCAGTGTTGAGACTATTAGTCCCACGTTGTTGGGCAATCTAAGATCCTGCGGTTTATAATTTCTAAGGGCTCCTCCACTCATTGCCAATTGGTTTAAGTTGGATACCCGTATTCTAACACGTAGTTACCATTACCACGTAACCAAAAAAAGCCCTGTAACTATTACATTTCAATCTGGGTCGAGATTCCTGTTTTCCAGCATGACCAATCGAGAATTCTGTCAGAAACTCGTTTAAAATCATGATTTATATGGACTGTTACCAACACTAGAGTATTGAAAGCTTGAAGTCAAGCGTGACTCGTTTTCTATTTTTGAAAAACGATGCGTAGGTTGAATCGTGAAGCGGCACTTTATGGTCGGCGGTGAATTGTAAAATATAAAATTTGATATGTCACAAAATATAGTCAAATATTATCGCAAATAAATATGTAGAACAGTGATCGAGTACTCACATATTACACATGAAGGTGACATGTTTGAATCCCACTATCCTTTTCTAATTTTCAGAAGCATTATTTCCTGAAGTTTGACCATTTTCGCGCTTATATGACTTTGATCAAAATTATTGACTACACGCTTCTCATTCCAAGCGTTTCATAGGTGCGAGTCAGAGCGTTTCTGGAAAAAAAACATAAGTGAAGCGTACGCTTTTACAAACCATGACCAACACTATTAGGGGATACCATTTAGTCGATCCAACGATTATGATAGCTTAGAATTCTTTTGTCCTATATAGAATGGTATCAGACTCTAATAATACTGGTATCCCTTTTATAAATCTTGGTCTAAAATGGCCAAGATGGCGGAGAACTGAGGCGAGATAAATAAGCTAGATCATTAGCAATGGTAGTATGCACTAGTTATTTTTTTCCTTCTTAAGCATGAAATTTTATTAAACTACTAGAGGGTTATTACAAGATGGTAGGTGCTACCCGTTGGATCAAATACAGTTGGATCGATATGCCATGAAATTGCAGTAACATGGTATCGAAGCGAAATGCGAGTAGCATTCTTCATATTCGAATTGCGATGGGGGTGGGGTGATTGGAATCGGCGATGATGAGGTTGTCAAGGCTCCGCAGGGCTTCGACGAATGCTTTCCACAAGAAAGACTGTATTTTTTATGCGCACAACTGTGTCCATAAAAACTTAGTTGTTAGTGACGTGGTTCGTTGGAATTGATCCGAGATGCTGGTTAGGTATTTGTCTCCAGATGATGCGGAGTACAGCTCAATCGATTTTTGCCTACATTATTGTTTAACGACTTTTTCCATAACTTCAAACTACGTATTTAGTTTTGAGTGTGTGCTAAAGTAGAATCCAATTTGTGCCTTCGAAGGAAGAAGTTAATAACCACTGATACTACTAAAGTTACTACAATCACTAAAACTGAATACGTAAACTGAAAAATACAAATTACAGACTAGACTGATACATATTAAGGTAATTAAAAGGATACAAATTTGTTTGAAAAGTAAAAACAACTAAACTGAGAAACAACTTGTCGAGTTCACCGGCCGATTCGTATACCAATTAGTTTTTATGCTTGATGCTGAAAAGATAGAATGAAGTTGAAGCTATGATACGATCTAAGATTTCTGTACTCATAGATTTCAACATGTGGAGGTGCTGATTATGCTGTTTGCACAGAAAGATAGGTCACCTTATTTCAGAGATTCCACAGATGAAGTGAAATTATTATAGTGGACCAATGTGAGAGATTGGCATGTCATAGGTTCCACCAATAATGCATTAAGGCTTATTTATTATGAAGCTGAATATGAGGTTAATTGTGAAGCTGAAGATGAGTATTATCAATCTAGATGAGTGAGGGAACTGAAATCCTTTGGAAAGAATTCTAACTATTGGTGCATAAGTGAAAATATGGCGGGCCTAAAAACAAAAATGTTATTTTGTGTGCACTGGTTAAAGCTCAATACTGTTTTCTGGAGTCTGAAAAGGTTAAACTCCTATCATAAAAGGCTCCAAAAGGCTCAATCGGTATCGAAAACAAACCACAATAAAATGAGCAGAACCTTGGAAAAAACTAAAAAAGCAAAAACGAAAGAATCATCACAAATAACTTCTGAAATCCAGAATCACACTGAACTTTGCAACACAATGCAAAATACACAAGGAAAGGAGATGAGACTGGTGGATTGAAACAATTTCCTTTCAACTTTAAAAACAGGTACATAGAGCAAAGCAAGCGGGTAACTAAGTAACTTCACAAGCCAATGAAAGTCTATGAAGGAGAGCAGACAACAAACTTAAAAGAAACAAGGTTTTACAACCTACACATAACCAGCAAAACAAAAAGGGTATTGAGTATGAGAGAATAAGTGCAAGAGAGGCCTAACAAATCAAGGTTTAAGCAATTTAAAAGGTAACTTTTGGTTCATCCTGTGAGATAGGAATGGAAATCAAAAGGTATCACAGGGTTAAAGAAATACAAAAGTTAAAAATCGATAGGCTCTTGGAAAAATAACAAGAGAGGTTTAATGAGAGCATCAAACACCATGATATGATATAAATGGTATAATGATAATAACCAAAGAATTTTCCTTCTGCGTTACTGACAATTAGATTGAGGAGGTACCAATTTGAAAATTACCTCACACTTGAATAATAAAGAGGCTAATGCATCTGGGAACCATGGACGGATAGGTTGTCGATGGAGACCGGGGCCGAAAATTCTCAGATGAAAATACATATATATCTTATCCAGAAGCACCAATAAATTAAGTTAAAATCCTAGAAAAAAAGGTGGGGTATCACAATAATTATTGATCAAGAAAACCTATTCGGTTTGAAGGCCATTGAGTCGAGGATTTAACCGTTGATGTTTGTTGAATCCATGGAGGTTGTTTTAGGGTTTTGTTGATGAAGTTGAAGGTTGAGTTATGAATTTGGATTACTGGCCTTTTTCTTTCTCTAGATGAACAAAATTTAGATGAAATTCGAAGATTAGATTTGTCACTGCGCAGATCTAAGAAGTTTAAGGTTGCCGGAGAAAAAGTTTCCTCCCTAAGGGAAATTGCCTATTTAGAGAAGAGAGAAGGTCGGTTAGAAAAAGAGTATAGTTGAATCAACTAAAGTTTAGAGCTAGGTTGTTGGTGGTAGTAGTACTGTGTGAAAAAACAGGGGTCTAACAACCACACCCAATATTTCGCGTAGTAATCTGTGTGGACTAACTCCAATATAGTTTCAAGAGAATTAACTAGACAGTCAGACCCAATCTTAAGAAAAGTATATCAAAGAGTTATATCTCAATTTTTTAATTTCTCAATTAAATATGCAAAATTTGCGAGCCCGATTAAATATAAGAAATAACTTGGACGGTATCAAAAACCAATATCCAAGTTTCAATCAATTTAATCAACAACCAAAGGTTGGATTCACAATCGATTGAACTTACGCACAACCTGTGATATTTCAATTACATAAACAAATATAATGCGGAAAAGAAATAACACAGACACCAGAAATTTTGTTAATGAAGGAAACCACAAACGCAGGAAAACCCGGGGACGTAGTCCAGATTTGAACACCACACTGTATTAAGCCGCTACATACACTAGCCTACTCCAAGTTAACTTCAGACTGGAATGTAGTTGAGACCTAACCAATCTCACACTAATCAAAGTATAGTCACGTTCCTTACGCCTTTGAATCCCAGCATGACTCTGAGCACTTGATTCCCTTAGCTGATCTCACCCACAACTAAGAGTTACTACGACCCAAAGTCGAAGACTTGATAAACAAATATGGCTCACACAGAAAAGTCTATTGAATAGATAAATCTGTCTCCCACAGACAAACCTATGAGTTTTGTTATGTCTTTTGATAAATCAAGGTGAACAGGAACCAATTGATACACCAGACTTATATTCCCGAAGAACAACCTAGTAATATCAATCACCTCACAATAATCTTAATAGTATGGTAGCGAACCATATATTGTGGAGTCACAAACAATGAGACAAAGATGTTTGTGACTAATTTTTATCTTTCCTATCGGAGATTAATTTTCGAGCAAATCTTAGATAAGATAGTACTCAATCATGATAGAAAACAGCAAGATCAGAACACGCAACTACAGAGAAAATAGTTGGGTCTGGCTATACAATCCCAATGAAGTCTTCAAGTCGTTAACCTACAGAGTTTCGTGAAAAACCTAAGGTTAAAAGAGAATCGACTCTAGTCACAACTAGTATCACACAGGAGGTGTGGGGATTAGGTTTCCCAGTTGCTAGAGTTCTCCTTTATATAGTCTTCAAATCATAGTTTGCAATCAATGTTACCTTGGTAACAAAGCATTCAATATTCACCGTTAGATGAAAACCTGATTAGACTCAAGATAATATCTTTCAACTGTTAGATCGAACTTAGCTTGTTACACACAAATGAAAAGTGACTTCATTTAGATATGAGTAACCGTACCTAAATGTGTGCACCTTGTTTGGCTCAACAATAGTTAACCGAAGTTAGCCATATGAACACTTTCATATCAACCATATTCATCTTAATCATAACTAGTTTAAATGACTCAAATGAAACTAGTTCTAGAGTTGTTCAATTGTTTATATTTTGATAGAAGTATACAAGACACAATTGAAGCAAAATCGATTTTGATTCACTCGAAATCAAGTCATGAACATTATAGCCACGGTTTTCAAAAGATTGCATTCCTTATTATATAAATCTATTAGTTCATGAAAAAACCGATTTTAGAATATTATCCACTCAGGTATGCAAAAGGGTATGCATACCTAGGTGGCCGGACTAAGTTTGGGTTCGTGAGTACGCAAACTGGTACGCATACCTTCCAAACTCAGCATAAATTCCCGGAACTAAACCTCACGCCAGTACGCGTACCGGTATGCGTACAAGGTTCCCGGACTTTCACTAAACCAACCAGTACGCATACGGGTATGCATACCATGGTTCCCGGACTTGGATTACATGTATGTAAGTACGCATACTATGCTTATATCTAATTTTTCTAAACTATCATTTCAACTATTGAAACATTCTTGGAAGACGATGATAGTTGTTTAGCTTCAAAGCAATTTTCAAGTGATTGAATGATCAATACGAAACATTCAGAGTCTACATCAAATGACTGTCTCACACAATCATGGAAGATGTTACCAGGCAATTTTCACATGATAATCTTTTTACTTTCGTCAAGAATATAAGATGAACTTGGTTAAAGCAAAAGCTTACCAACACATATTTAGAGAAATATGTAAGCGAGTTAGACTCAGCTCAAAATATCAAATGTGTATAATTGAAGTCTATATAGCTATACGACTTTTGTCTCAAATAGGAGATAGAGTAGATAGACTTTCGAGTGATAGATGAGTTCAGGTCTCCATATACCTTTTGTTGATGAAGTTCCACAAACTCCCCTTAGTAGTTCTTCGTCTTCAATCGATGAACGCCGTGAAGTCTAATGCTTAACTACACTTTATATCCTAATCTGAGACTTAGCTATAAGTAGACTAGAAATCAAGACTGATAGTTTTGACAATAAAACTTGACAACAAGCTTGAGATGAGAACTAATGTTAGCTTTTGTTAAGGAAAAGGTTAAATTTAAGGAAAAAGGTTAAAAAATTATTGGAAAATGAGAAAGATAAACAAGAATAGAAGCGCTTAGGAGAAACAAAGAGAAGGACGCATACAAATCTCCAAAGCAACAAAAATTACATCCAGAAGTGTGGATTCCCTAACCAAACACCAATTTTTTTAATAGATAAAACAGGGAACGTCGCCTTAACATTATATAACTGGTAAGTTTCTTTCCCCGTGCCTGAGAAAAGGTTGTAAAAATTGAAAAAAAGATTGAGTACTCTAGTTTCAGAAAGTAGCAGAGGTAAGACGTTTAGTTGCCAATATACATGCCATTGAGTTTACTTATTCTGAAATAGGACTAGGAGTTTTAAAGCTATTAATACATAGGATAAAGTTTTCTAAGTTGTCTCCATGCAGTAGAGATTTTTTTTTATGTACTTTGAAATTTCGAGCTAGACCGTTTCCAGTACTTTCCCATTGTTACTTTCTATATTTATTTTTGGTTTATTCAAGTGTTGTAGCCATTGGATTGTTGTAAAAGTCGTCTGTTTCTTAAAATCTCTCCCCTTCTAATGATCAGTGAGCTTTGAGACTCCTTTCTCCGAGGACGTCAAATGCACAATAAAATTCAACTATTGTAACAATAGCCTTGGTCTTTATTGTGTTGTAAGCAATTGTTATATTGAGTACATGTCATTCAAATTAGGTACAGGAGAATAGTTGATGTTGATTTCATGCTTTTTATCTAGATTTTTCTTGATTTTCCCATTGCAATTTACCAAGTTTATAATCAGCCCAATTATTTTTTTTGTATTTAGCTTTTCCTTTTTAAAAATCCAATCATATTTTGACTTCCAGATACCTCATAGAGTTGTGGACATAATCTCTGGAAAATCATCTCTACCTATCAGGGGGTCATTGCACGGCCAAATAAACCAGCTTCTCAACCAGTAGTGAAGCTGGTGCTGATCACCACAAGTGTCAGGGATTTCTATACCTAGCATGTTAAGATGGTTAAGAGTTTCTTCCCGTTTCCTACAGTTGGGGTAGGTTTTTTATATTATCTTGACGATGCGAGCTATTCTTTTATTAAGGGTGAGTATAGAGTTAACACATTTCCAGAGAAATTTTTTAATTCTTGGAACTAGCTTCATTTTTCAGATCTGAGCCCAAAATATTTCAGCTTGGTGATCTTCCGTATGACCTTTCTTTATCATTTTATTGTACATAAAATTAGTTGTGAAGTTTCCATCCTTTTCAAGGTTGCAGCTGATCTGGACCTCTCTTTTCGGCTGAATATCTATCCGCATAATGTTTCTGATACAACTTTCGTTAAAATAATTGCTAAGCTTTCTTTGATCCCATATTTAGGTGCAGTCCATCAGATTATTTATCACTACCAACTTGGTCCGTTCATCTATGTTGTTTGAAGGCACTAGACATTGTTTGTACCGTTTGTCTTCCTATATCTTGATGGAGAGGCCTGAAAATGTGGGGGTACCAAAATAAACCACCAACCTTTTCTTAGGAAACCCGTATGGACTAAATTCGAATACAATTGCGAGAGTTCAACTTAATGAATCTTCATCAAGGAAATATATGAAGATCTTATATCTTTTTCTTTCATTATTAAAATGTTTACATAAACAAGTCCATGAACCTAATTATATGGGAGAATACTTGAACGATTCCAAAGATCAATTGCAATAATCAATCAAGACGTATCCAACAAATAATAATGAATGCATCTACTTTTATTGATTAATGTACAACCAATGATATTTCAATTATAAAGATAAACAATATAATGCGAAAAAATAAATAACACAAACACCAGAAATTTTTTCAACGAGGGAACCGCAAATGCAGAAAAGCACCGGGACTTAGTCCAGACTTGATTACCAAACTGTATTAAGCCGCTACAGACACTAGCATACTATCATAACTTCGGACTGGAATGTACTTGAGACCGAATTAACCGTCACAAAAATTTCAGTTACAGTCGCGCTCCTTACTCCTCTTGAATCCCAACAGGACTCAGCGTAAATGAATCCCTTAGTTGACGTCCTTTACAGCCTAACAGTTGCTTCAGCTCAATTGGAGACTTTAAACCAATCTTTCTCCCACAAATAAGCCTATATGTGTAATTTTCGTTCTGATCAAAGATTAGGGTGAGGTAGGAAATCGATTTCAATAGACGAAGTCTAGCAAACCTCAAAAATCCAGTCTTATGACTCCCGAAGAGTAGCCTAGATTATTACTCATCTCACAAGTCGAAACTTGTGAAATTAAAAAGTCTGAGATGAAGAAACTTTGTGATTTCTATCTATCTTGTTTGAGTGAGTAGCTCAACAATAAAAAAAAGATCAATTTACACAAACTATTAAGATAGTGATAGATGGACCTGGATTCATGAATCCCATGTGAAGTCTTTTTCGTCACTAAACCCTAGAAGGGTTTGAAGGAGAGGACGAATCTAATTTACAACTAGGACACACAAGAATGGTGTCAGGGATTCAAAAATCCTAGATGTCAGAGTTTCTCCTTTTATTGACTACCAAGTTCAAGGTTGCTTTAGGTTTAATCCAGTGTTTTGAAACCCAGATCGGGCATCGACCCAGAAAAATAACTGGGTCAGGGTCAACCACTGGTTCAACCTGGATCACTGGGTCAAAATATAGTTGGGCTTATATAAGAGACCTAAATTTTACTGAGAACGTACCGGCCTTTAATATATTAACTCTTTATATGATCAATAGAAAGCCTAATTATGCCTCCTAAACTCCTTCTCGTCTCCGCCCATTTTTTCTCTCTCTCTTCCTCCTTCACTTTCTTTACACACAGTGCGTCTTCTTTGCTTTATCTTGGCTGATGATCATAACTAACACATCATCCCACCGATATTTTTCAGTATCGAATATCATAAACGGATGTAGGTCTGTTCTTATTCAATTATTTTTGATAGATTTTGTAAATTAATTTTTTGTAAAACCGATTATCTAATATTACCATTGTTATCATTTGCATCAACCAAAGGATAAGAAGAGGATTATCTTGAAGAGTTAGGATCTCCCTGTTTCAGTTCAGATGAATATGCCATTTTTTTTTTCTGATCTTAGACTGTGATGTAAAAAACCTGAGTGAAACCAGTATTAGATCGGAAAAAGTCGAACGGGTTACTGGTCCAACCACCCGGTTCACCGGGTTCACTGGTTTTTTTATCATATAAGTGGGTTAGTGTTTAATCGGACCATTTTTCTTACCGGTTCACCGTTTTACTGGTTAAACCGGTCGATCCGGTTCCTAAAACACTGGTTTAATCTTAGATAGATTTGGAACCAAGCAATGAATAATCACCGCTAGATGAAAAACTTGACTTTGACATTAACATAGTACAATATACATTCTGGTTAGGATGAACCGTATCCAAACCGTGTACAATGACATGTTCGTGAAGGTTAGCCGAAACTAGCCAATTGGATGATAAACTTAACCATTTTCATATAACACTTTAATACTTTTCTTGAATCACACATATGATAAAAAAAATAATTATATATAGTGTTTTTAGAGAGTTGTTCAAATTCCAATTATCTCATAGAAATAATTCAGATGCATCTGAAAATATTCGACAGGGTAAGTATGTGTGGTACGTGTACTATACCTGTTCGTAAATGTTCTTGTCATAGTACGTGTACCGGGTATGGATACCTTTAAGACAAAAACGAGTTCAGGAACTCACCAGATCTTTTATGGTATGCGTACTTGATTTGGTTTTGAAACCAACATATCTTTTCTGGTTTGCATAATAGGTATGCGTACCTTTCCTGGTTCATGGTCAACATATTTTTTATGGTATGAATACCGGGTATGCGTACCAAAAAGTCGTTTTCGAACTATAGCTACGCCGGTACGTGTACTGGGTACATGTACAGCGGCTCTGGACTTATAATAGTTCTCCCAGTATGTGAACTAGTATGCATACTGTCATGTATCCATATTAACAGTAGTTTTATATCTCTCTAATAATCATTTCGAAACATTCTCGAATAACATCAATAACAGACATCAGTGTTCCAGGCTATTTTCAAATGATTAAATCTTGACTCATAATTAGGTTACAAACAAAAAATTGTTCTAAACCAAATTCATCAAGTATGAACAAATTTTCTTAAGCTTAATGTCATATTTTGAGAAGATAACTCGAAAATTGTATAATACATGTACTGTCTAATTTAGTCATGTGACAGTGTCTCAATGATAGAAAGATGAAAACTTGAGATATAGGTGGTTCAGTCTTCACTTACCTTTTGATGTTGAAGTTCTCCAAAGCTCCTGTTGATCTTTACCTTCAAACGAAAGAACGCAGTGCTATCTGAATCTCAACTACACACTTTTATCCTAATCTGAGACTGACTAAATGTAGACTAAAACTGAAGATATAGTTTCGACAATTAAATTTGACAACAAGCTTGAGATAGCAACACTTGTGAGTGACCGAGCAATGCTATAACAATCTCCCCCTTTGTCAATTTTATTAACAAGACTATCATACATATGGATTAAAAAATACAGCTTCAAAACTTCAGAATCCACCATGCTTGATTTCCTTGAATTCTTCGTTACTTCAAGTTGCAATGATTCTAAACGTGTTCTACTCGCATCGTTATTGTTAAAGATCCGTAATGATAAAAACTTTGAAAAGAAATCCAATCGTCGTTATACAGAAGCATAATATAATATATTCTCCAAAGTTCAATTGTATCACAACTTCGAAGTAATACTACGGTGATATGTTTGTCCCCCTTAATCAATACTTACATGTTTTTCATAATAGGTGAAACCAATATATTTTGATTCGCTCCCCCTTACATAATGATCCGTAAACCATATGTATGTAGTGCGAAATTACTAATTAATTCTCCTCCTTTTTGTCAATAAAAATTGGCAAAGGTACGAAAACTTTGGGATTGTAATGAATTCAATTAAAAGATACCTCAATACTTACATATCAACTTTTATTTAGATGATATCACAAAGTATAAAATACTTAGCGCTCATCTCGGAGATTTAAGATATAAGCATCCCCTGTAAATTCCATATCCACTTTCCCCACAAAGATATAGCAATTAAACACAAGTTCAAATAAGAACTCTCCCCCATTTGGTGTCACTCCCAAGAGAAAAACATGAGTGACCTTACTTTAATAAAAAATAATGATTTTGTCGGACATTAACAAATCACATGGATTTGTATCCTGAACATCGACATAAATTGATCTCAACACCAGTTACGAATAAAGAGATAATTTTAATCGGTATGACTCAACATAAGAAAATCTTACAGAGAAGTAGTGTAGTAATTACACAGAAGTGTGACCATGAGTAAATCAATACTGCGAAAAAGTCTCATAAAGTTTGTTCTATTTTTAGTTTATAAAACATAATAGATTTAACTTTTGAGCATATATGAGATATCAACTCAATTCACATAAAGTAAAGGACACATATATCCCATAAGACTTTGCAAGACATTAAACCAATAATGATTAAATACTGCAAGTTCATCTTCCAAAAACTCGAGAGTTTAATAAATAAATTTAAAAACATGCAAGATGAAAATCGTTGGAAATAGCTTATGTGATCACAATATTTTCTATACCAAACCCTAGTTATCCTTCTTGAATATAAGAATAAATTCTCATAAGAAATTTCCTAGTACATAAACGAAAACAAGATAAGTTAGATTTTTCCATACTCTTCATTGGTATTGAGACCTTTGAATTTGTCATCAACTGTATCAACGAGCTCTTCTGAGAAAATATCCTCATTGAGAAGATCACAAACATGTGATTCATGAGAACAAGGTCAGCAAAAACCTTTTTCAACTCACTTCGTAACATGTATAGACCTTTTAGTATTTCAACAAGTTCCATCTTTGCTTCCTCAAATTGTTTAAGAAAATCATAAACAACACTAGCAGAGATCATCCCTTCACGCTCAACATCTTGATGATCATATGAGAAATAACAATTCACATGCACCAGGAAGATCTTCAGATGATTCAACCACTTCGTCATCAACCGTAGTTCTCTTCGTACCTCTTGTTTCAATACCACCACGAATAACTTCTTCAATGATTTCAAGAATTCGTGACATAGAAGACATGCCCACCCACCC
>NC_039365.1:161831142-161858036 GCF_003573695.1 Papaver somniferum | reverse complement strand
GGAGGTAGACAAGAATGTTTAGAGAGCACATAATAGTTTTCAGTACTGTAATTTTCTACCTTATGAAAAAGATTATAGCTCATAACTCAAAGCACTATTTGAGACAAATAGTACACCTGTTACACATCAAGCAAATGGAAGAGGAAAAAACAAGGATACGTCAACATAATACCTCGGTGAGAGTTCGGCTCACCCTTGTGAAGGTTAGTCACAGGTCTGGAACCTTATCCACAAGGACGTGCATGTTCAAAGTGATGAGCGTTTGGTAATACTACGGTGATATGTTTGTATATTATGCATCACCTTTTTCTTAAGCAACCTGAATGGACTAAACTGGAATACAATTCCGAGAATTCAACTTAATGAATCTCCATCAAGGAATTATATGAAGAGCTTATATCTAATTCTCTCACAATTAGAATATTTACAGAAACAAGTATGTGAACCTAATTATGTGTGAGAGTACTTGGATGATTCCAAAGATCAATATCCAAGAATCAATCAAGTCGTATCCAACAAACAAGGATGTATCTACTTTGATTGATTAACTACAACCTGTGATGTTTCAATTATAAAGATAAACAATATAATGCAGAAAAGAAATAACATATACACCAGAAATTTTGTTAACGAGGAAATCGCAAATGTAGAAAAATTCCGGGATCTAGTCCAGACTTGAACACCAAACCGTATTAAGTCGCTACAAACACTATCATACTATCATAACTTCAGACTGGAATGTACTTGTAATGGAATCACAACAATTCAGTTACATTCACGCTCCTTACACCTCTTGAATTCCAACGGGACCCTGGGAAAATGATTCCCTTAGCTGACGTCCTTTACAGCCTAGGAGTTGCTTTAACTCAATTGAAGACTTTAAACCAATCTTCATCCCACATCTAAGCCTGTATGTGTAATTTCCGTTCGGATTAAAGATAAAGGTGAGGTAGGAAATTTATTGCAATAGACAAAGTCTAGCAAACCTCAAAATCCAGTCTTATGACTCTCGAAGAGCAGCCTAGATTATTATTTACCTTACAAGTCGAAACTTGTGGAATCACAAAATCTGAGACGAAAAAAAATTGTGATTACTATCTATCTTGTTTGAGTGAGTATCTCAACAATCAAAACAAGATCAGGATACACAAACTATCAAGATAACGATAGATGGAGCTGGCTTCATGAATCCCCCGGTGAAGTCTTTTTTGCCGCTAAACCCTAGAAGGGTTTTAAGAAGATGACGACTCTAGTTTATAACTAGGACACACAAGAAAATTGTCAGGGATTCAAAAATCCCAGTCGTTAGAAGTTCTCCATTTATAGAATTTCAAGGTCAAGGTTGCTTTAGGCTTAAGCTAAGATAGCTTTGGAACAAAGCAATCAATAATTACCGTTAGATGAAAAACTTGACTTTAAGATTTGGTAGAATATACACTATGGTTAGGATGAACCATAACCGAACCGTGTACAATGACATGTTCGCTAAGGTTAGCCGAAACTAGCCAATTGGACGATAAACTTAACCATTTTCGTATAACACTTTAAGACTTTTCTTGAATCACACATACGATCAAAAACGTCTAGATGGTGTTTTTAGAGAGTTGTTCAAATGCCGATTATCTAATAGAAATAATTCAGATGCATCTGAATGTATTCAACAGGGTAAGTAGGTGTACCGGGTACATGTACTATACCTGTTCGTGAATTTTCTTGTCATAGTACGTGTACCGTGTATGGATACCCTTAAGACAAAAACAATTCAGGAACTCACATATCTTTTATGGTATGCGTACTTGATTTGGATTTGAAATATACATATCTTTTCCGGTCTGCATACTAACTCCTATAAGGAGTTATTTCTGGCAATTACGGGGTTCGAAACCCTACATCCGCAGTGGGAGGGGCGTACCAACCATCAGACCACTTGATAGTTGTGGCGAAATAATTTTGAGAATAATTTGAAGTGGTTATTTGAAATAATTTTGAGAATAAATCAGTCAAAATGGATGGCGGATTAGATGCGAATGACATTCGTGGAATTCGTCATCGACAGATTGGATGCCGATGAGACCAAACCTAATCACATCCGCGACTCACCCAAAATTCTATGGGTCGTACGAAATGGATGGTTATGACTTATAATGTGATTTTGCTAAAGCCCGCCCAGATTATGGTACATAACCTGATGAACGAACCAAACCGTGATCCAAATTCTCGAACAAGTACTACTACGGGGTTCGAACCCCTACCTCCGCAGTGGGAAGGGCATACCAACCATCAGACCACTTGATAGTTGTGGCGAAATAATTTTGAGAATAATTTGAAGTGGTTATTTGAAATAATTTTGAGAATAAATCAGTCAAAATGGATGGCGGATTAGATGCGAATGACATTCGTGGAATTCGTCCTCGACAAATTGGATGCCGATAAGACCAAACCTAATCACATCCGCGACTCACCCAAAATTCTATGAGCCGCACGAAATGGATGGTTATGACTTATAATGTGCTTTTGCTAAAGCCCACCTAGATTATGGCTACATTATAGATGTATTATGTATATGGTACATAACCTGATGAACGAACCAAACCGTGATCCATATTTTCGAACAAGTACTAATAAACAAACACAAAAGAGAATCAAAAATCGTCACAATTTGGATTTGGAACATCGCAATCCGGTTGATGGCACATTGCATTTGATGATATAGACTTCTGTTAGTATCAAAATTTCTCAATCACCTATATAAATCCTGGCGTTTTTAGGGGCCATCCCAAAGGATTTAGGGGCCATCAATTTATACCCAGCCAAAGACTCTAGTTAAGGGGTACCCTATTTGATATTGAAGTTACATAAATGCCCTTCTGGTAAAACTGTATAAAAACCAAATCAAAAACAATTCTACTCATTACAACTCTTCTTCTTCCAGTTTCATATTATCTTCCGATTGTGGAAGAAAAAAAAAAATTCCTCGTTCAACCGAAACATCGCCGCGAATCGTAAAATCAAAACATCGTCGATTCGATTATAAAACAATGGATAAGAGAAATGAAACCCACAAACCTAGAACCAAAAATGTTGCTCGGGGTATCGATCCAAACATTGGAATTTTAGCAAGAAATAAAGAAATTCTTGCTGCAAATGAAGAAGAACGCGAAGAACAAGTAACCGGAAATGTAGTCGGTGGTGGCGATTCCGAGACTCAAACACTTCGTCAACTTCAAATGGCCCCAATTAGGTAAGAATCTATCATTTTTGGGGTTTATTTCGCTTTAATTCGTCGAATCGAGAAAAAAAAATTCTAGGGTTTTCAGTTATTTATCCAGATTCGGACGATATGCATGCTCATTTACTTCCGAATGCAGTCGTGTTCTTCATTTTTCAAGAACATCGACAGTATTCGTGAGAAAGATTTGATGATTATCTGCCGAATATTGGTGGCCATATCTTCCTGGATACAAACTGCTAATAATCGGTAGTTTAATGAATTTTTTGGCTACCGAATATATTTAAGTAGACACAAAGTATTCGGAAGAACACTCACTACCGAATGTATATATTGAAAAAATCTCAAAATTTATGATATAGGAAAAATCCCATTTTGGGGCCAGTACTTATTCGGAAGACAATATAATGTTTTATACCTCCGATTGTGTAGGATAAAATTTTAGAGTTTCTGAACTCCAGTTGATGAATATTCGGTTGTAAACGTGTTTAGTTATATTCCGATTGTTTTTCATTCGGAAAAAATATGTGTCTTCTTACTTCCGAATTTGTACATTCGGGTTATAGAGGTGCACTTTTTCTTCCGATTGTGTAGGATGAAAAATTTACAGCTTCTGAACTCCAATTGATGTATATTCGGTTGCAAATATGTTTAGTTAGCTTCCGATTGTTTTGTATTCGGGAACAATATGTATCTTCTTACGTCCGAATGTGTACATTCGGGTTATATTTCCATACTTTGTCTTCCGATTGTATAGTTTGTAAATATTGTTCCTTTCTTTGTTGTTTAGACAAAGTCGAGAAGGGAGGAAGAAAGTGACAGCTAGTGCTAGGAGGGAAAGGAGTGCCAAAGATAATTCAGGTGCTCAACAAAGCGAACAAGAACAAAGCAGTCAACAAGGAGTGCAACCAACTGTTGAACAACAACGCAGTGAACAAGGGGTGCGACCAAGTGTTGAACAAGCCGCTCAACAAAGTGCAGGACCAAGTGTTGAACCAGTTGATCCAGTGGCAAGAGTAGAAGAAGAAGGACAACCAAGTGGTACCCAAAAAGCCAAAAAAGGAAAAGATGTTGTAAGGAAGGATATTGCTAAGAAAGCATCACATCTTGTCCCTCAGCACTTGAAGAAGAAGGGTATTCCAGCAGGCACAATCCTTGGACTACCAGCGGATGGAGGAAAATTGCTATTTGGATACAAAGACTCATGGGCCAGAGAAATATATGAAACCGAGGTAATAAAATTACTATTTTTTATTAATGTATTGTCTATGTGTTATATCGTAATACTTGTATTAATAGGATCATCAAGATGCGGTCCGTCTACTCAAACCTACCGCCGCACCAACAAAAATGCTTGCGTGGCCTTTATCCGGTGAATGTGAAAGGTTCAAGACAATTGTTGCCAACTCGGGGTTAGCTAATGCCGCCGAAAATTCATTGTTGGAACATGATCGTGTTTCCATATCGGCGTTCGTGGAGAGAATGTATCCTGAGACCGATACTTTCCATATGCCGTTTGGGGAGATGACGATCACCCCGGATGATGTTGTGCAGATTCTTAACCTTCCCGACCAAGGCACAGCTGTGAAGTTTAACTACACAAAGCAGTTAAGTTGGGCACAACTTTATTCTCTAACTAACAAGTGCTTAGGTTGGGATGAAGAGACAACAACAGCAGAGTTTAGGAGGCATGCAAGTTACAGAACAAGACAGATCAACATTACAGCTTTGATGAATATGTTTCGAGGCACCTTGGAGAAGGAAAAGAATGGAACGTTAACTGATGAGCAAGTGAACCACGCTGCCACCTCATATCTCCTTTGTGTATTGGGATGTGTCATATTCCCCAATACTTCTGGCAACCGGATCGACGCCAACCTTATACAACTTTTGGATCCTCTCCATGAAGTCGGTGACTATTCTTGGGGCACGGCATGCCTAGCATTCTTGATGGAAGAGTTGAGAAAGGCTTCGAGGCTAGGAACCTGCCAAGTTGCCGGGAATGTGGCTCTATTGCAGGTTTTTTCTTTAACTCTATAACTCACTCTATAGTTATTCAGTAGACAATACATATGATGCATATCCATAAATCCAAATGACGCATATTCGGTGGTTATTCGGTGGTTAAGTACTTACTTTGTTTTCCGATTATATATAATCAGAAATATTCTTTTGATATTAGAACCGAATATACAGGCCAGAAAAGCTATAGGTTACTGAACTCCAAATGACGCATATTCGGTAGGAATTGATCCATCTTATTTTCCGAATGTTGGTTATTCGGTGGCTATGTACTTAATTGTTTTCCCGATTATATACAATCGGAAATATTCTTTTGATATTAGAACCGAATATACAGGCCAGAAAAGCTATAGGTTACTGAACTCCAAATGACGCATATTCGGTAGGAAATGATCCATATATATTTTCGAATGTTGTGTATTCGGTGGATAGCTACTCAGTTTTGTTTCCGATTATATATAATCAGAAATTATGTTTGGAAATTACTACCGAATATACACAATCTATTTACTAAAACTTGGTTTCTTATATATATAGACATGGATCTATGACCACTTCCCTATCCTGAAGTTGGCCGGAGAGAAACCGGGGTGGTGCAAAGGTACTCCTAGAGGAACAAAGTATATATTTGAAGACAACGTTCTAGGACAAAGGAGCAACAGTTGATTCGCATGAGGGAGATTTTGGACCAATTGAAGGCCTCAGACGTATGCTTTGATCCATACAAGGAAGATCGAGTCAGTGGGCATATAAATGTTCGGTCGGACTTGTCCCTTTATTTTGGACCATTGTGGCACCCCACAGGATATGTGATGTATAACCCCTCTAGGGTGATGCGACAACACGGGTATATACAACATCAACCTCTGGAGAAAATGGGGGATTACTACAAATTGGAGTTGGAGTTGTGTTCTTCTAGTGGTGACAATCTCACGATTGTTCACACAGGCCCACCTACTGTTCTTGATAACTGGGATAAGAGGAATGACTTCATTATCGGCACTGGTAGACGAACCATCCGAGGTGATGAAAATTCTCCAGACTATATGAGTTGGTATGACAAGGTATCACATCCTTTGGTTATCCGTGAAATCAAATCCAACACTACTGCGGCGGGTTCAAGTTATAATTGTATCATCAAAGACAAACCAGCTGGTTATGATAGACTGGTGCGTGTTCTTATATTTTTGTTCATTTTATATTATTCCTATAAATCTTAGGTAATTACCGTTTGATGTTATGTCATTACGTATAACAAACAGGTGAATAGGTTCAAGCGTGTTTCCAAAATGTTAACTGCATGCTTGAAGAGCGGAGATCCCATGCCAGCTGAGAAGATCAAAGAGGCTAGAGATCTAGTTGATAATATGGATAACAAAGATTATGCTGCCCAGTTTGGGGATAAAGTCACGAAGAGGCATCATCCCAAGGTGGCAGTATCAAAGACGGGTAAAAGAACTCGAGCTTCATCGAGCGCTGAAGCTGCTCCAACTGAAGGTGCTCAAACCCGTGGTCGTGCAGGACTGGGAGGTAGTCACGGTCGTAAAGTAAAGAAGAGCAGATAAATGACAATGATTTTTGTTGTACATTCGGAAATTTGTTTGGGTAACTAAGTTAGACAAGTTCAAATGACAATGATTTGTGTGGTATATTCGGAAGTTTTGGTAACTAATTTAACTTCCGATTATTTCAAAGACAAAATTTGAAAAGTATAAGTTTTTCCAAATTCTGATTTTTGGGCCATCGTACATTCGGAACTTTATAAAAAAACCTATCCTCCGAATATCACAAGTTCAAAACAAACCACGCCATGGCTCCAGGTGGTTCCAAGGGCCAATATTGAAGGTTAGACATCCCATATTCGGAAGTTTTGGTAACTAATTTAACGTCCGATTATTTCAAAGACAAAATTTGAAAAGTATAAGTTTTTCCAAATTCTGATTTTTGGGCCATCGTACATTCAGAACTTTATAGAAAAACCTATCCTCCGAATATCACAAGTTCAAAACAAACCACGCCATGGCTCCAGGTGGTTCCAAGGGCCAATATTGAAGGTTAGACATCCCATATTCGGAAGTTTTGGTAACTAATTTAACGTCCGATTATTTCAAAGACAAAATTTGAAAAGTATAAGTTTTTCCAAATTCTGATTTTTGGGCCATCGTACATTCAGAACTTTATAAAAAACCTATCCTCCGAACATCACAAGTTCAAAACAAACCACACCATGGCTCCAGGTGGTTCCAAGGGCCAATATGAAAGGTTAGACATCCCATATTCGGAAGTTTTGGTAACTAATTTAACGTCCGATTATTTCAAAGACAAAATTTGAAAAGTATAAGTTTTTCCAAATTCTGATTTTTGGGCCATCGTACATTCAGAACTTTATAAAAAACCTATCCTCCGAATATCACAAGTTCAAAACAAACCACGCCATGGCTCCAGGTGGTTCCAAGGGCCAATATTGAAGGTTAGACATCCCATATTCGGAAGTTTTGGTAACTAATTTAACGTCCGATTATGTCAAAGACAAGATTTGAAGTATAAGTTTTTCCAAATTCTGATTTTTGGGCCATCGTACATTTAGAACTTTATAAAAAACCTATCCTCCGAATATCACAAGTTCAAAACAAACCACGCCATGGCTCCAGGTGGTTCCAAGGGCCAATATTGAAGGTTAGACATCCCATATTCGGAAGTTTTGGTAACTAATTTAACGTCCGATTATTTCAAAGACAAAATTTGAAAAGTATAAGTTTTTCCAAATTCTGATTTTTGGGCCATCGTACATTCGGAACTCCATAAAAAACCTATCCTCCGAATATCACAAGTTCAAAACAAACCACGTCATGGCTCCAGGTGGTTCCAAGGGCCCATATTGAAGGTTAGACAGCCCAAATTCGGAAGTTTTGGTAACTAATTTAACTTCCGATTATTTCAAAGACAAAATTTGAAAAGTATAAGTTTTTCCAAATTCTGATTTTTGGGCCATCGTACATTCGGAACTTTATAAAAAACCTATCCTCCGAATATCACAAGCTCAAAACAAACCACGCAATGGCTCCAGGTGGTTCCAATGGCCCATATTGAAGGTTAGACAGCCCAAATTCGGAAGTTTTGGTAACTAATTTAACTTCCGATTATTTCAAAGACAAAATTTGAAAAGTATAAGTTTTTCCAAATTCTGATTTTTGGGCCATCGTACATTCGGAACTTTATAAAAAACCTATCCTCCGAATATCACAAGTTCAAAACAAACCACGCCATGGCTCCAGGTGGTTCCAAGGGCCAATATTGAAGGTTAGACATCCCATATTCGGAAGTTTTGGTAACTAATTTAACGTCCGATTATTTCCAAGACAAAATTTGAAAAGTATAAGTTTTTCCAAATTCTGATTTTTGGGCCATCGTACATTCAGAACTTTATAAAAAACCTATCCTCCGAATATCACAAGTTCAAAACAAACCACGCCATGGCTCCAGGTGGTTCCAAGGGCCAATATTGAAGGTTAGACATCCCATATTCGGAAGTTTTGGTAACTAATTTAACTTCCGATTATTTCAAAGACAAAATTTGAAAAGTATAAGTTTTTCCAAATTCTGATTTTTGGGCCATCGTACATTGGGAACTTTATAAAAAACCTATCCTCCGAATATCACAAGTTCAAAACAAACCACGCCATGGCTCCAGGTGGTTCCAAGGGCCCATATTGAAGGTTAGACATCCCATATTCGGAAGTTTTGGTAACTAATTTAACGTCCGATTATTTCAAAGACAAAATTTGAAAAGTATAAGTTTTTCCAAATTCTGATTTTTGGGCCATCGTACATTCAGAACTTTATAAAAAACCTATCCTCCGAATATCACAAGTTCAAAACAAACCACGCCATGGCTCCAGGTGGTTCCAAGGGTCAATATTGAAGGTTAGACATCCCATATTCGGAAGTTTTGGTAACTAATTTAACGTCCGATTATTTCAAAGACAAAATTTGAAAAGTATAAGTTTTTCCAAATTCTGATTTTTGGGCCATCGTACATTCGGAACTTTATAAAAAACCTATCCTCCGAATATCACAAGTTCAAAACAAACCACGCCATGGCTCCAGGTGGTTCCAAGGGCCCATATTGAAGGTTAGACATCCCATATTCTGAAGTTTTGGTAACTAATTTAACGTCCGATTATTTCAAAGACAAAATTTGAAAAGTATAAGTTTTTCCAAATTCTGATTTTTGGGCCATCGTACATTCGGAACTTTATAAAAAACCTATCCTCCGAATATCACAAGTTTAAAATAAACCACGCCATGGCTCCAGGTGGTTCCAAGGGCCAATATTGAAGGTTAGACATCCCATATTCGGAAGTTTTGGTAACTAATTTAACGTCCGATTATTTCAAAGACAAAATTTGAAAAGTATAAGTTTTTCCAAATTCTGATTTTTGGGCCATCATACATTCGGAACTTTACAAAAACATTATCCTCCGAATATTACAAGTTCAAAAAAAACTGTTTCCTGGAACCAAACAACACCATAATCGGAAAGAAAGTTGACTCATAAAATAACCGAATATTACAATCGGTAGGTTGTTTAACAAAATAATCTACCGATTTCGTATAATCGGCTAGTTTTTATATTAATAATACTCCGATTACATCCATTACATAAAGTTCAAACGGCCTTAACCTTACAATTTCGTCAAAAACACCTAAATCCATACTCCTAATTGACCATAAAAGTATTAAAACAGATCATAACTTCCAGTGACCATAGAAATGGTCCCTCTTGATTTTGTAGCATCCTTCATGTTCAAATCGTTTCCCGTAGAGGTCCACATACCGGCGATCCGCAAGATTTCTCTGAAATTACGAATGAGTAACAAGTTAGTACTAACTTTTGTTAATGTGAATTGGAGTTACAGAGATACTTACTCGTTTTTCATACGTCCACCAAGGAAAAGCGTTCCTAACAAACCGTTCCTCATCTTTCTTTTTTTTTCTTATCTCCTTGTCGAGCGCATTCTTTCTCATCTTAATGTCATTGGATGATCTTCGAATTCGATTACCATCTAAGGCCTCAAATACCATTAAGATACGGTTCCATATCTGCTCTTCGGATTCCGATTTGTGGAGCTTGTGAACACAATCATGAGCAGTTACCACAACCCACGCTCTATAAATAGCACAATCTTCTTCTTCGGCAAAAGCAATATCCATGTTTTTTGTTATGAAAATTAAAACTGAAGAGAGGAAAGAGTTTGGTGCAATTGGGGTGATAGATATGAGTTTCTTTATATAGGTTTAGGGTCCAACGGCTCTTTTTGTTTTTCCCAAAAACTCCAACGGCTAATTTGACAAAAGTTGAATGTGGAGAAACCAATAATCGGTAGGTATTGGATTTAGCATATCTACCGATTATGGTAGCTTTCAAAATTTGAATTTGCGGCAACTTATAATCGGTAGGTTTTGTAATATATTCAACTCCCGATTAACGCTGAATCCAAAACACGAACCAAGAAATACTGCACCTCGTATAATCGGACGTCTGGCAAATATTTTGGCCTCCGATTGCATTCGGAGGGTAACAATGTTATCATATCCTCCGAATATATAAGGGTAATTTCGCCATTACGAATTACGCGAGATAAGGGCTGGCTACATTTTCCCTTTGGGTGACCTTTTTTGTTTTATTGTTGGCCCCTAAATCCTTTTGAGTGGCCCCTAAAAACGCCGGGAGATAAATCAGCCTCAACTCACATTATGAATATTGAATTACATTCTTTGGTAGTCAATCAATCCCATTTTATATTTCCAGCAATTGCTTCAAATTAACAGGGTAAACATACTTTTCCGTGCCCATAAAGAATTCATTCATAATTATTTTAGTAGCAGCTTCAGTTGGATGGTATAGATCCCAGAATACATGGTCTCTCCTATTCTTACAGTACACTGCAATAGGTAGGCATGGGACTTTTGCTCTGAATTTCCCCGCCCCGCAGCAAGCGGATTTTATCTCACTGAACCCTGTCATGGATTAAAAACATTTCCAAGTATTAGGATTTGTGCTCCATATATATGTTTGACTTGACGAAAAATGAAATAAATTTGCATTACCATAAAGTGCTGGTTGTTGCAAGAAATTGGCCATGATATCGTAAGTGTTTATTAAGGAATAGTTAATGTCTGTAAGCTCTTCTTTCAGTTCTTGCAAGAGTGATTTAACAGCTTTGTTGTACTTAACAGACCAGTAATTCGCTTGCTCATTGCATTCACCCGTAGGATTTTTTCTTCTCAGTTTCGGACAACACCCTATCATCCCGAGTCCAACCAGAGCAAATTTGCGTGCTCCAAGATTGTAAATTGTCTGTGTATGCAGGCAATGAACACAGAAAATCAAGACTTACAATTGCATTCAAATAAATGAGAACTGAGTAAGTAGAGATAGAAGTTTTATATACATACCTTTAACTTGCTTTTCAGTACTACCATCAGAGAGTTTATGAACTCATCACCTGAAGATTCAGGTTGCAGACTCAAACTCACACCTTTAAATTTGTCAAGAATGTCGTTGCTACCAATTGCAATAAGAAACACAGATTTTTCCAAGTATGTTTGTGCTTGAACGGTTCCTAACTGTTGCTTGAACACTCCATGCAGTGTTGTAAAATGTGTTATCTGTTCGCTGAGTGAGATGGCTTGTTTCTGCTCCAAGAATGTATGCAAAATCTGAAATTAGTACTAGAGCACGGGGTACACCAACATTTTTTCTAAGCAAAAAATACCTGCACATATATGTCTAGAGCAAGAGATGATAAGTATGTATGTACGCTTACAAATAGTTTGTTTGTTTCATTCAAGATTCCGGCTCCTCCTGATGCAAAATTAATTCCACCCTGATCAAGCAACACCTGGACCTTATCTGAAGCTGATTTAATGGAGAGATACGGTGGGGATGCCGCTAATCCTAAATTCTCAGCTGTCCAGATTAAATAGCAAAAAAAATAGTATTGTGAGGAACGCAAATAAATTTCGTTTTGATTTCGTTTTGAAGTGAATAAAATAAATTCTGGTCAGTACTTACAGAAGAAATCAGCAGCATTCTTTCCATTGCTATACCTTCCAGTTGCTTTGTGGTTGGGATAATCGATACCGTTATGAGGAAAATTAGACTTAAGAATGGAAAGCTTCAAGTGATTATTGTTACCAACATCAACAAGCGAGTCTCCGAATACAATAACAGCTGGAACTTGGCCAATTCCTTCTGTAATAATTGTATTGAAGTTAAATATGAAGAAGAAAATACAGGAATAGAGAGGAGAGTTGTAATAATTCGTTTCTCAATCAAATTATTGAACATTAACTAAAACTCCCAGTCTCTCTCAGACTCTCACACTCTTCTTCAATCTGTGCTTTGTGATCGCGCATATGCATCCATATATGTAAACACATTTGGCGCACGAGAATATTGGCATGGAGTGATTTATTATACAGCTAAGCATTTGAGTGTATGTGAATGCGGGAATATCTGGCAACTACTAATAGATAAGACAATAATGAATTATGAGGAAGTGTGAACTCCAGTTACTGTGATTAGTTTAGAATCTTGTTTTGTTTAGTCTTTCCATTCCCATTAATGTTGACAACAAGAGTACAGATTTTTTTTGTTCGACATTATCCATCTCTGTTGAGGTCAACCCTTGTCCCTATTGTATCGATCGACTTACGGGGAGATGGTTTTTACCCCCAAATATGTGTCACCAACCTAAATCGGGTTAATTAAGCTGCATACAGCAGATTTTTCTTGTAATATCTCTGCCTGCCAAGATAAGATTGGCAAACTGTCGACCTCTTTTCTGTGGTTGTGAGTGTCCACAGACTGGTTAAATACTAACAGTTGAGGAGAGCAAACTACAAAGACTGGTTAAATATCTGACTACAGCACCTCCTGGATCTAGATCTAGATCTCTCGTATAATCACATAATGTTGTCATTTCATCAATGTTAAAAATGGTTACTAGCTACTAACATGACATTGGCACACAAAAAAACAAAGAAACATTATGTGGGGTAGACTAACTGGGACATAAACATCGTCCATTCACTCTAGGATAATAACAAGATATAAGTTACAAACCTGGAAACGACTACAAAAAATAATAAGTTCTCTGCACGTTTGAACGCTGCTGCAGTTTTAAATTCTATCACCTACCTACAGTATTTTTCTTTTCTCCGAGTGATTGATTGAACCTGCCAGAAATTATAAAACAATCAGGTTTCTTGTTAGACGACATATGACAGGTGTGAAGACTCCAGACTGTATTATTCGACCATCCATATTACTAGCCTATTTTCAAGGGAAGAAGATATATTTTTAATGTAATGAAATGAGGATATATTGATATTCTACCAAAAAGAAATGATGAGTGCAACAAAAGACAGAAGGGAATTTATAAAATCGTTAAGCCAGTTAGAGTTCACTCACCACTGACCTAATCAGGTGTTCTCGTACTCTAGGTACTAGCTACAAACGCCTATGCTACTGTAGTGTGTCCCCCGAAGAGTTCCTATAGTGAAGTACCCTTAAATAATCTCCTACTTGTAAAGTTGGTACTGGGAAAAAAAAACAGAAACTTTCCTGAATGTTTTATGATGAGAAATTGATCGCACAGTCTGTAGAGCCTTTTGGAAGCATCAGTATCCTTTCCATGACATCGTCCTTCATGGTTTTCAGCATCCTTTGCCTAAATTCGTCCTTCATGACTTGCAGCCAAGTTGAATAATCCTCCAGCTTTCCCAGAAAGCTGGAGAATTCTTCCATCCTTGCGGAAAAGTTGAAAAATCCTTCCAGCTTAGCGGGAAAGTTGAAGAAAATACTATATCCATTGTCTGCAAAACCAGTGACTCTTTTAAAAAGAAATTTATAACATTCAGCTCCCTTTTCGTCCCATAAAATTCCCGCAATTCGACTGCTTTCAACTGTAGCAACAAACACTCTGGCAGCTTTCGCCTCCCAAAGTCATCCACTTGATTGAATACGGAAAAACCCTATAACCAAACTTAAAGATTTAGATACTTTCCAGAAACAATAATTACAAATTTAAGCATTCATCAAAACCAAGAACCCCCCACTTAGTTCCTTTCCACTAATCCCCGTCATCTTTTGCAACACCTGGTTACAACGTGCAGATTTTGATTCAGGTGGCAATTCACTGGAGATTATTTGACTACACGTGATAAAGGATCCGATTATGACATAACACACGATATGTTTAAGGGTCACAAAGTCCATAATTAATAAACTGATAAACCCACCTTGAATTGATGTTGAGATAACTATTTCTTTCTTTAGGTTAAGAGTATGACTCACTCCAACAAATTGGGTTATATCAGGCAAATTGTAGGCTCAATGTTCGCTATAAGTATCAAATTTATAAGGTAAATAATAATAGCCAAACAAAAGATGAATACTCAAACCAAATACTTGAGAGAGCTAGAAGACTTGCCTGAGCAATGACAATTGATTCCAGATTAGGCAAGGCCGAAAGAAGATAAACCAACACTGTAATAGCCACACACGACATCTTCGAACTTACTTCTAATCGTCTCAAGTTGTGAAAGGTATAATTGTGAGAGGTAGGCGATTGTGAAGTGAAGAGGCCTTCACATAAGAGAGACTAGCAAGCAGGTATACAACAACATATGTCAGTACATACAACACAAACAATTATTGAAGACAAATCTCAGCTAAGCAAGGCAAAATGAAGTAAAAACTTATATACCTCAAGGGTGCTGTCAGAAATTTTTAGAAGCTTTGCATTCGATATCCCTCCTAGAAGGTTTTTTAGACCACATTGGTATGCCTGTCTTCCTTTTGATCTTAAACTTAGAAATTCGACAGCAATGTTAATATCTGCACCGACTAGGGATGAAAAGCTATGATCCATCATAATGTAATCCCTTGGTATGCCAATGTATGTCAAAGACTGTAGATTCGGCGAATATATCTTGATCTTAAAACTAAATTTCTTGGAGTTAGTAATGAATAACCGCTTCAACGAAGCAACTGAAATCTGTAAAACCTTCTTTTTCATCATGTAACAATGAGATAACATCAATTCTTCAAGGACAGGGCAACTCTAGAATAGTTGCGCATTCAAGCTCTCATCCAGAAATACCATATGCTTAAGGTGAAGAATCTTGAGCTTTGGGAAAGAAATTGCTTGAGGAAAACCAAGAGTCCCTGTCTTTTTTATTTTCGTCGAAAGATCCCCAGCCATCTCTATCTCCAACATAGTCAGGGTTTCACTAGTAAACAAACATGGCGGTAACAAAAAGTTTTTTACTAAACGGAGACTGAGTTCTTCCACTTTGCGCATAATTAGAGTAAAGATCCATCCACAAATTCTATCATTATTGAAGAGCCTAGTATTCTCATGTTCATCAAAAGCACGAAACTTGAGATGAAATTTCTTAATAGTAGGCATAATATCATTAGGAACTCCAAAAGTAGGAAATAGTAGCATTCTATCCAGAGAATTACCCAGTCCATCAGTCTCTTCACACCGAACAACCTCGAGCATTCTCTTCTCATTGTCAATTTTAACTTCCCGACGCCATTTGCGAATATTAATAACAGGAGCAGAAATCCATATATCCTTCCATCTTTTAGATAAAACACTTGTAGCAATTACACATTGAATCGGAAGAAATGAGAAAATATGGTGAATCAGTGGGTCGTACAACTCACTGATCCTATCCTCTGCCACACCCATTCTGAAATCCCCCTTCACTCCAGTAGCTCCAAAACCCTAATCAAGATTTAATAGTAAAAGTAAGAAATCAATAGCTTGCTGTTGCATTTTCAGCCTAATCCATAAAACCCTTCAAATATTTCCAAATAAACTACCATTTGCGGGGAGGGGTTTTCTATATATTAGGGTTTTACAAAACTATGATGAAGATTTATTGTTAGGGGTGACTAATGAACATTAGTGCAGAACATATCTCAAGCTCAAACAACAAAATGGAAGTCCTAACATCTTCATTAAATCATATTTAAGAATTAAAGAGAGAGAGGGGTAAAAATACTTTTGTTAAGATTACCTTAAGAAGATGAAGATGATTTCTTGATACCCAGATGAATAATGAAACTGTTACGGGGTTACAGTCCATGGATGTGCGGTTCATTCACTTACCCATTTGATATGTATATATTGTAATCTATGTAATAGAACCACTGATCTCTCTAATACAATGGTTTTTCTTCTTGTCTCTATATCTCCTTCCTTCATCCCTGATTATCCTAAAACACGTTATCATGCACGAGCTATACCGCAGAGCTGATGATAATCGCTGGAATCAAATAAGCTAAGTTTGATTTACTTTTTCCTATATATATATATATATATTTTTTTTTTTTCTCTTTTCCCTAAAATAAAATTACAAGGAATTGGTTTGATGTTTGAATCTGTTTTATACCATACTGATTTGGTTGGTTGAAATTTGATTTGATTTGTACAAACTAGCTATTAGATTTTCACTGTAACAAACTAGATATTAAATCCATAGTTAGTTTGATTTGATTTGTAATTAGGGATTTGGAAAATCCTTGTTTTATTGTTTGATTTAAGTTAATTTAATTTATTAAATTGAATCAGTGGAAATCCGTGGAAGGAAAATTCGGACGTCCTTGTTGAACGAAGACGAAGAAGAGATTATGTTTGTGGAAAATGAGAAGTCCCCGTTCGGTCCATATTCCGGTTCGGTTCGGTCCGGTCCAGTTTATCTGGTTCGGTTCTGTCCAGCCCATTTGGTTCGGTTCGGTCCAGTCCAATCCTATTCCGATCCGGGGCTGTCCTGTCCTATCCCGTTCCGAGGTTGTCATGTTTGTTTTGTTTGTGTTGGGCTCGGACGTGCATTTTGTCAGTGTTGGGCTCGGGACGTGCATGATAAATTCTGGTTTTGCATATGTACAAGGGGAAGAAAACCAAAGTATATGCATTGAAGTTTGGTTTTGTATCTGCACTGTACAGTGGCAATTAAAGCTCGGCTTGAGGTATGTAACTAATGTTAATTTGCGTTTTAATATAATTTTTGTTGGGCTTATTTATTTATTTTAAGAATATGCATAGTTCTGTTTTTTTTGTCTTAAGATAAATTCATAGCATATAAACGGTCAATTTAAATTATAATTGTTGATCATGAAGAATTTTGGTATTATTATTATTTTGTTCTGTTGAATATGATATTGACTATAGTTGAATGATGTTTGTTTTTTGTTCTACTGGTTGTACCAACTCAATTCCAATGTATTCATTTGGGGCTTAGAAGTACTTGAGCACCATTATTAGATACTTGATATTTTCCCAAAAATTTGAATGTTCCGCGGAATGTATCCACTTGCTCGACTATTAATCTGTCAGTAGTTTTCAAAACATATGTTAAAATAAAATCACATGTATTCCAATTTTTTTGTGAAAGAACTCACAGTTTTTTTTATTTGAGTTGGGAAATTTTCATTTCTCTACTTCATCCATAATACTAACGAATCGGTATATGTTGAAGTATGACAACAAGAGAACTAATTATTTTTTAATAATATATTCAACCTAAAGTAATTGGTTGACATGTGTAGTGAGATTCTCTTGGCATATTGAGATAAAGAAATTTCTCAAATTAAGCTAAATGTAGCAAAATTAAAAATGGAAATAACCCCGAAGTAATAAGGGTTAGACGTAATGACTCATATAAAGTATGTGAAAAGGGACATAAAACAGAAATGTATTTTTTCCCAGTAGTAATAACACCAAAGTACCGGTATCGTCTGAATATGAGATGAAGCTAAGATGTAATTCTAGCTCCCATCATAAATGAAGGAGTTGGAAATGCACCTGGTCATAGGTGTTGATATATATAATGTAATGTGTGTATCATAGTAGCAACCATTTTTCACATCAACTTTAATGGCAACAAGAGCTTTGCCCGGCCAATTGACTATTTAATTGAACTAGATCATATGTCTGCCCTTACAGTGAGAATGAATTTGATTGCATCTATAAATTATTTCTAATGAATGTGAAAGGAAGCATATTCTTAGAAAATTAATGTGTCAATCTAGTGAATTGTAGATCACTGGAACTTGAATTACTGAATCCTTATTAACCCCAACAATGAAATGATTGGGATTGATTCATAAAGACTTTGACATAACCATAAGGCTCATTGGTTGTGACACGATTTTCCACTTTGAAAGTACTAACATGAGCATCACTTCATTTGAGTGTATAAGAAAATGAACTAATAGAATGTGAAGTTACGACATCTATCATAATCAGTGATTTCTAAAGTTACTATATTTGCACTGCCTCTCCCTATTATGCTTTAGAGTAAGAAAGCACGTCACTCATCTTACAAAGTCTCTCTTTAGTGAAACATGATTGAGACCATCCTGTTTTACTTAGATGTAAATTCTAAAAAAATCATTCTCTAAAGAAATAAAGTGTTGTTAGTGAACATATATCCATGCAGAATGCGGACCATTCAAGTGATTTATGGCTCTGGTGGATGATTCGACGCATTGAATCAGTTATTGTTCATAACAAACGATGCATTTAATTTTTGTAGAACTCCTAGCACATATTACACAAAGCAAAGTGCAATTGCTCACCACCCTTTTTAATGCTAGAGAATTTACATCAAAAGGACTTTATGAACGTTGCAAGTTTAATAAGATCAATATAGAATATCTTATACCCAATGGTCTCGCAGAGGCTACCATCAAAAGTTACAGATGGTATCTAAGGAATAGGTTATGCTTACCAACCTACCTTTTATTGCTTTGGGGATATGCAATATTACACGCATCTTTACTTAATTCGTTTTAAAACCCAATATTAGTCGACCTTTTCTGCGTACCAGTTGGTAACTGAATTTAAGCCTGACATTTGTGTTATTACACATTTTTGGTTGCACTATATATGTGTCATTACGAGTCTACATCGTACTATGATGGTTCACGAAAATGATTAAGTAATTTTGTTGGATATTTACTCTCAACAATTATCCGCATTTTAAAACCTTTGGCAGGAGATCTCTTACTGCTAGATTTGCAGTTATCACTTTAACGAGACAGTCTTCCCGTCGTTAGGAGGAGATAAGAAAAAGTATTTTCTACGGTAACGACATGAATTGTCGTGGTGTGTTCACACTGTGTATCATATTGATTCTTGTACTCCATAAATGTAAATGTGAAGTGACAAAGAATAATCAATTTTCAGAATGTGCACTAATATCGCTAAAGTGACAAGATCACACATACCAGCTGCAAATATTCCTGCAAGGTTAGAAATCCTCTTTATGGAGTACCCCATAGACTAAGGTGTCGCAACTACACTTGGTGGAAGTGTAGTTGAGGCCGTGTCTCCATAAAGGAAGATGGAGAGACCACCAGGTTCGATCAATGCTCACCTAGAAAGGAAGTAGATGAGTAAGGCACAACCTAATTTGTATCATTAATGAAATCATCTCATTTGATTGTCCCTGACTATGTCCATGAATCAATACTGGAGGACGCTCCGAAGTTTTAAATGATTTTAGAGAACAATGAAATCATGACGGATTATGAGAATGCACATGAGTCAATGGAAGGATCATGCGTGCATAGTGATGATATAATCTATAAATAGTTGCTCCAAAAGTAGAGCACAATGAGATCGAACCATGCTTTATTTTGATTAATTTCAAATAAATAGCATATTTGGCGTACTCAATCCAGGTAGAACTTAGTTCTTTGGAAAATATACGGGTATTTGGTGTGGTAGTGCTAACCAACCAAGTGTAAAGCATATTGGACATATATAATTAATTTGTCATAGAGAATAATGAGAAGAAAGTAGTCTTAAAGTACAAAGACTCTCCTTGTGGCGCGAGGTTTCTCACAAAGCCCTGGAATTGTTCTCTTGTAATGAATGTTATAGAGTTCCGCTACCTAGTTATCTTGGTAATTTCAAAAGGACTTGAAATGCATCATATGTATGTGGTTGTTACGTATCTCTGAAAGAATCAAGAGATAGAAGATATTTACAAAAGTACTTGATAAAATTTTGTTTCCCAAATCAAATGACTCTAAACCATGGAGTGCGTTTACAGTTAGATAGAACGCTCACTTATAGATTCAAAAAATAATACGGATGTGGTATACCCATCTAAGTGGCTATTTGATTTGGAGGGGATAGACAAGTAAGTTATTTTTCCTTGCGTGTTCATAAGAAAGTTCCTGATTTGGAATTGTAGCTATTTATGTTGATGGTACAAACATGATGTGTACTCTTGATGTGATAAGAGACCTTAAGAGCTATTTGAAATCCGAATTTGAGATGCAAAATCTGGGGAAAGCTCGACCGAATACTGAGCTTGTGGTATATTATTCCACCAGTTTGCATATGTCTAAAGTTGTCAGGAAATTTAACAAAGACATGCATCCTGATAGCACTCCCATGATTAGTTGAAGTACAAAATAAGTAAATGACCATTTTGTCTAAAGAAAGATGACGAAGATGTGTTGGGATATGGAATTCCCCTATCTAAGTGCAATAGACGCATTGTTGTACTTAGCATAATGTACTCGACCAATGTTACATCCTCGGTGAACTTGTTAGCTAGATATAGCTCAGCTCCAACGCAACGTCACTGGAATGGTATAATGCAAGTAATCATATACTTAAAAGTAACCATTGACATGAGTTTATTTTATCCCTGCAAAGACATTAAAATGAATGTTAATGAAAGTGCAATTCAAAAGTTGTTGATTATGAAGGAACAATAATCTCTTATCCATCGAAAGTAATCAGGGGAGATATGGTGGACTATGTTCTAGGTAATTACCAATATTCAGTTTCGAAACATACATGACTAAAAGAACTGTCTGGAACAACTCTAAAGTAATCAGGGGGAGATGCCGACATCAGGTGGAGGATCCAAGGATAAGATGTCGACATATTTTACTTCGAAATTGAAGATGTGTTGTACTCTTTTTCCCTTCGATCGAGAATAGTTTTTCCCAAAGGGTTTTGTTACTCGACAAGGTTTTTAGCGAGACAACACTAAAAACATCAAGTATGTTGAACGTCGAAGACTTAAAGATCGCGTTGATATTACTGAAAATATCAGAACCAAAGAAATGAATGGCGATAGTATCTTAAGAAACGTAACTTCCAAAATCAACAACATGGTTTTATAAACATCCAAGTCACCAAAGTAAAGTGTGATAAACTCCTTTTGACTGCATTAAACTAATGAAAATTGTCTAACATCAGGAGGAGCATCTAATGGTGTGTTGAACTCTTTTCCTTCACCGAGGTTACTTTTTCCCACAGGGTTTTGTTGCTCGACAAGGTTTTTAATGAGACAACAACAAACATCGGGAATGTAATTTCCCAGGTAAGGATATTATCTCTCTCACGAGTATTTTCTGTCTTAGGAGTTGTGAAGAAACTAGTCAAATTCAATGGAGCAAAGTGATCATCTGCAATAGATCACATTTACTTGCATTATGACGTTGTACTCTTTTCCTTTTGTCAAGGTTTTATCCCACTGGGTTTTCTTTGTCAAGGTTTTAATGAGGCAACGTATATGCATCCAACTATGTTCTAAGTTTACCTAATATTGTACTCTTTTTCTTTAGTTCGGGTTTTGTCCCTCTGGGTTTCCCTGACGAAGTTTTAACGAGGCAATTAGCTTAGACTCACCGATCTGTGAAGATCGTATTGCATGTGATGAACTACATGTAATGTAAGAGACAACATGTGAAGAGTTGTACCAAGGTTTTATCCCACTGGGTTTTTCCTTGTTAAAGTTTTATTAAGGCAATTGATTTCTGCAAAATCCATCAAGGAGAGGACGTCAAGAAGAAATACATTTCAAGCACTATATGTGAAGCACTATGTATAAAGTTTTGTTATTAAACCGTACAGGGGGGTGTTACAGGACCTACGACCCATGGATGTGCGGTCCATCCACTTACCCATTTGATATGTATATATTGTAACCTATGTAATAGAACCACTGATCTCTCTAATACAATGATTTTTCTTCTTGTCTCTATATATCCTTCCTTCACCCCTGATTATCCTAAACCAGAAACAGTTTATTACTTCATTTTTATCAAACCCTTATACGGAATCAAAAGCCAAACCTCTCCGGCTTCCCACCACCAAAAATTACAGGAGAAGAATTAAAAATGATTTCTGAAAAGTTATTACTTCCCTCCTTTCAATAAAACAGAGGTTTACTGGGTGAATGCCACGTGGCAAATTTAGAACCGCTGGAAGCGTGTCATTGTGTATGGGTAACCGGATTGACATCTAAGGAACCAAACTTATGCTCCAGGTTCCATTAAGTGGGAATGTTGGATTAGAAATTGAAAATTAACAGCCTGAACTGGTTAGGTTGTTCAAATTCTGAATGGTGTCAATTGTTCGTCAAGTTCTCTTAGATGATAGAATTGCTAAAGTCGATTCCTAAGCAGTCTTGTTTAGTTTTGTAAAAGAGTGTTAGAAAAAACTCAAACAACTATAAGTTGGCAAGCAGAGAGGATGCAACGAAATGCGTACAATTATCAGTTTACAAAAAATCATCAAGAAGTTGTAGTGTTGATGCTAATTCAAAATAAGGGAAGAAGAAAAACGCCACAAAGTTTCTTGAATGTATTACGCCAGGAAATTGATCACACTTCTTGTATTGGCTCTAGGAAACATCTGTACTGTCTTCATAAATCTGTCCTTCTGGCCTTGCCTTGAGGTTGGGCAAAGCACAAGTGTCATCGTCTCCAGAACAAGTGAGTTCGCCAAAAACAATTTTATAATATTGAGTTCCACCTGCTGGCAAAAAAGACTCCGAAAATTCCACAGCTTTCAACTTTAGCAACACACTCTGGTGCCTTTGTGTCCTGAAAATCACAGTGATATGGGTATCGATGGAAACCCTATAACCATAATCAAAAGTTAAAACAAGTTGTGAAAAAAGAAAGTAAAAATTAGAGCACTGATGAGTAATGCAGTCCCAAGAACTCATCCATATTTCCCACTCTCTTACGTACTTTCATCTAATATTCAGAGGATGGATACAAGAAGCACCTGCTTACAAATCTGTGTATTTTATTTTAAAATGGAAATTCATTTAAGGATGGTTTAACTATCAGTTACAGGAGCATAAAGTTCTTGCACCAAAAAATGATGAAAACAACCCGCCTTGAATTTATGTTAAAAGTGGGTCTAGTTGAGTTCTTCAGGATCAGAATTTGGATAGATTCAAGAAATTGAGTATAAGGCAAAACTGCACGCACGTTGGTGTTTGGCATAGGCACTAAACTCTCTAGATAAACAACAAGTCAAGAATATTTCAACAAAAGATGAATTTTGCTTCAAAAAAACAAAGGATGAATTTCAAACCAAGGAATTGTGCAAGGTTAGGGGACTTACTAGAGTGCTGACAAGTAATTCCAAATTTGGCAAGCTCCGGAGAAGACCAAATAATGCCCAAGCATTTACTCTCCCAGACTTCGAATTCACTTCCAGTCTTCTCAAATTATGAAAGCTAGGCAATTCAGTTACGCAATGTTCCAAGAAGAGAGACTAGCAACCAGGCATATAAAAAAAATTTATATTAGTACATAAAAACCAGAGAATTTGTTAAAGAGCAATCATAGTAGCAAGAAACACACATACCTTGAGGGTGTCACCAGAAATTGTTAGAAACCCTACATTTGAAACCCCTCCAATAAGGTTTTTTAGACCACATTGCCTTGTATTCCTTCATTGAAGTTCATAAGTGATGTTAAAGTCTGCATTGACTAGGGATGAAAACCCATGTTCCATTTCAACATAATCATCCGGTATGCCACTGTGTGTTAGAGACTGTAGATTTGGACAATGCATGTTGAGCTTACAACTATACGTCCTGGAGTTAGCAATGAATAACTGCTTCAATGAAGCAACTGAAATACACAAAACCTTCTTTTTCATCATGTAGCAATGGGTTAACCCCAATTCGTCCAGGACAGGGCAGTTCGAATATAGTTGTGCACTCAAATCCTCATCCACAAACACCATCCGCGTAAGGTGAAGGATCTTGAGCCTTGGGAGTGAAAATGATTGAGGAAAATCAAAAGTCCCTGTTTTCTTAATTTTTGACGAAAGATCCCCACCCATTTTAATATCCAACATAGTCAAGGTTTCACAAGTGAAAAAACATGGAGGCAACATGAAGCTTTTTCCTACAGAGAGAGTGACTTCTTCAACTTTTACGCATTACTGCATTAGAGATCCATTTATAAATCCAACTAATACTGAACAATCTACCCTCAAATTTGCAATAAGCATGATACTTGAGATGAAATTTCTTAATAGTAGTCATATGATTAGGAATTGCAGAAGTAGAAGGTATTAGCATTCTATCCAGAATAATGACCAGTCCACAAGTCAACAAAATCACCCTTGGAATTACATATGGACATCTATCCCCACACTTGATTTTTCACGCCAATATCTTTCAAAATCACCCTCAATGTCCGAAATCAACAAGTTCATGGAATTTGTGGATAGAACATTGCTTCTTCATGATGTGTCAAATATTCAGAAGTTCCATCTCAAGACGAATAAACACATTTATACTAACTCGGTTCATTCATGGATCGCAAATCTAACAAGGCGTAATATCGAAGAGCTCCATCTCTTGTTAGATCAAGACACACCTTTTTTTATTTCTCTGTCTCTTTTCACTTGTCAATCATTGATTAAATTGGATCTAACTGCAAACAGTGCTACCCATCTTCCTAGAAGTTTCTGTTTTCCAAAACTCAAGAGACTTACACTCCGTCGAATCCAATTTACTGATGATTGCTGGAATGAGCAGCACTTTTCTAAATGCCCTGTCATTGAAGAGTTGATTTTGAGTGACTCCACATGGTTTGGTGTGAGGAATTTCTGTATATCAACTCCTACACTGAAACTCTTGAATATTTACACATGGGAAGCTGATGGTTTACAAGACTGTGCTCTCAAAATTAATGCACCAAATCTAGTGTCGCTTGCCTATCTTGGCTGCGTGGCAAAGGAATATGTTCTTTCTAGCTTTCAAGCACTAGAATCTGCAGAAGTTTACTTTTGTACAGATGATGTACAAATTGAGCAAGAGATAGGTAATGTTGCAGCAGCGAGCAAGTTTACTCGAGCGCTTTCACATGTTCAAAATCTGGAACTACATGCTGAAACCCTAGAGGTATTCATATTCTTCTTTCTTTTTGCTCTCTTTATGTGTTTATGTGTTATATGGTCCATTCGACTCCTCAAACTGATATATACATGTTATTTCCTTGTGATGAATAGGCTCTCTCCATCGCAAATGACTTCGTAAATATCCTACCTGTGTTTCATGATTTGAAATACTTGATCCTGGTAGAAGGAAAAACCACTGATAAATCACTATTTACATTGTTCAAAGCAGTACCTAATTTGAGGTGTCTCGTATTTGAAGAAGCAAGTGCACTGAACTTTTCATTTTTATCACCCGTTTTTGTAGAAATGGCAAAACTAGTCTTGGGCTTTAATCTTTTTCTATTTTTTTGTTATTTAATTTTAACGCAGGGCTGCATTGACGACAATAAAGAAGAAGAACACAGTTGGGTTATCGGAGTTACAAAAGACAATTTAAAGTGAACAGCCCTTCTAGCAGTAGCATACTTATAGCCCCCCAAGAATTAAAAAGTTACATTCGTTAAAGGTAGAGGTACTCTTGACCTAGTGAGAAAATGTGCTGGACTTGAAGAAATAGCATCCGTTGGTGATTCAGAAAAGGTAGAATTAACTGGTCATAGTATAGAAAACTGTGTTAGTGCATCAAGTCTGTCTAGCCCGGCTAGGATTTCTTTACCCACCCTAAAATAGAAGAGTTGACGACTTTGAGTCGCAAGTGAAGTGCGTTCTAACTTAGTTCATATGGAAAAGCCCCAATGTGAAGTGCATGTGCCGGCAGTAGTGACTAGGGATGAGCACTCAGTCTTGTGACAGCCTTCCTTATCTTCCTTGCTTCATTCCGGAACCAAGAACACCGGAATCAATGGCATCTAATGGGGAACATCTTTCTGAAAGGCCAATGTTCGCTAATAGAATCTGTTCTTAACCAATGACAATACCATACCATGTCACTCTCTTTCTTCATGACTGCTGGTTGCATGTTTCAACACCTAAGGTCAGTTAACTTTGTGCGTTCTATTGGTAATGCGAGGCAGATGAGACGGGTGAAACTAATTTTGAAGAATGCAAAATCTTTGGAAGCAGTTATACAATGTGTAGGAAGAAATGATGATGCGATAAAAAAAGAAGTATTTATGTCTGAGTTACGAAGTCTTCCTAGAACCTCTAACGGATGTGTGTTTGAGCTTAAAGAGTACTGATTTTCCAAGGAATATCAAGCATTATTTGTTTTCCTTTTAGCGTTTAGTTTTGTAATTCAGTTTTTGATCAAAAGATTTCAATTACCTATTCAGAGTACATGACATTATCGTAACATGATTGATTGATCGGCAGTGCGAGTTCATGTTGGATCTAAGTTCTAGGTCTACTTGATGGTGTTTTTTTTTTTTTTTGTCGGG
>NC_039365.1:161821260-161831036 GCF_003573695.1 Papaver somniferum | reverse complement strand
TTTTGTCGGGAGATTTTCTTGTTGATCAATTCATCATGCCTGGTGTGTGGTTGTGGTTACTGCTGGGTTTGATCTGAGGTGGCTTTGCTGGGGGTGGTTTTTTGGTTTCCTGGATATGAGGCTGCAGCTCTGTCCCTGTATCCTCAATAGTTCCTCGGGTTTTGTTGCTGCTTCTTCGCATTCTTGGTAGTATGGTGCGGTTGCAGATGATGGTGGCTTTTGTTGGTGATTGCTCCATGGGTTTTGTGTGCTGGTGGTTATTTGGTCTCTTTCTGGTAGGATTCTTCTCGTTGATGGTGGTTCCCTGGATGATGTCTTGGTGGTGGTCCTGGTCGACGACAGAAGGCGTTGGTGCATCCCTTGGAGGTGTGGCTAGGACTTCTTCTCGGTGGGACAGTCTCAAATTGGTTAAGAGTTGGGTTCCGTTTGTTGGGGGTGTATTTGGTAGGCTTGGATCTGAATTTCTTGCTTACTATTTGGTTTCTTTGGTTCTTTTTCTGTGTGTTTCTTTTTGTTAGGACAAGTAAAATGATCACATTATTAGTGTATATAGAATTACATTTTTTTAGTAGTCATTCCCATTTACATCTCCAGTAATTGCTTCAAATTGGCAGGGTAGACATACTTTTCTGTACCCAAAAAGAATTCATTCATAATTATTTTCGCTGCGGCTTCAGTTGGATGGTATAGATCCCAAAATATATGATCTCGCCTATTCTTACAGTGCAGCGTGATCGGTAGGCATGGAATTTGTAATTTCCCCCCTCCGCAACAAGCAGATTTTATCTCACTGAACCCTGTTATGGATTGAAAACATTTCCAAGTATTAGGGGATTTATGCCCCATAACTGAATGTATATGAACTATTTAAGCTTGATTTGGCGGGGGAAAAAAAGAGCATTACCATAGTGAGCTGGTTGCTGTACGAAATCGACCATGATATCGTACGTGTTTATTAAGGAATAGTGGATGTCTGTAAGCTCTTCTTTGAGTTCTTGCAAGAGTGACTTAACATCTTTGTTGAACTTAACAGCCCAGTAATTTGCTTTCTCATTGCACTCCCCTGTAAGACTACCGCTCCTTAGTTTTGGACAACACCCAACCAAACCGAGTCCAACCACGGCAAATTTGCGTGCACCAAGATCGTAAATTGTCTGTGTACGCGGTGAACACAAAAGATAAGACTTAGAATTTCAAAAATATAAATGAGAACCGTGGAAGTTAAGATAGAAATTATTTTGGTACCTTTAACTTGCTTTTCAGTATAACTATCAAAGAGTTTATGAACTGATTATCAACTGGTGTTTTTCTTAGAATCAAATGAACACCTAGAAATTTCTCAAGAATGTCGTTGCTACCAATTACGATAAGAAACACAGATTTTTCCAAGTATGTTTGTGCTTGAACGGTTCCCAATTCTTGCATCAGCTCAGCATGCACTGTTCTAAAATATGCTATCTGTTCGTTGAGTGAGATGGATTGTTTCTGCTCCAAAAATGTTTGCGAAATCTGAAATTAGTAATAGCGCTCGGGATACGCGGACAATTTTGTCCAAGCAACAGAACACACAAAGATGCCTAGAGAGACGGATCAATATATATTGTGTTGCTTACAAATAGTTTGTTTGTTTCATTTAGGATTTTGGCTCCTCCTGATGCAAAATTGATTCCACCCTGTTCGAGCAACACCTTGACTTTGTTTGGGGCTAATATTATAGAGAGATACGGTGGCGCTGTCGCTAATCCTAAATGCTCAGCTGTCCAAATTATGAGGGCGCCAAAATTTTAGTAAGGGACACAAATAGTCTAGCAAATTTCAAGTGACTAAAGTACATTTTGGTGACTACTTACAGAAGAAATCAGCAGCATTCTTTCCATTGCTATACCTTCCGGTTGCTTTCCAATTTGGATAATCAACACCGTAAGGAGGAAAATTAGACTTCATAATGGAAAGCTTCAAGTAATTGTTGTTACCTACATCAACAAGCGAGTCTCCAAATACAATAACTGCCGGAACATGACCAATACCTTCTGTAAGAATTGTATCGAAGTTGAATATGGAGAAGAAAATAAAGAAATAGAGAAGAGACTTGTAATAAGCCATTACAACTCTCTCTCTCTCTCTCTCTCTCTCAAACCACCACACTCTTCTGTCTGTGCATCGTGATTGTTGCGTATATGCATCTATATATGCACACATGACACATCCGTGGTGCTTGAATTATGGAATGGAGTGACTTGCTGAAGCTAAGAATTTGAGTGTATAAGCGCATCTGTGCACACACACATGACACATCCGGGATTATTTGGCGACTCATTTAGAGTACAGATCTTTTTAATTCGACATCCATCCACACGTACCTTGAACTTCTTTTAAGGTTAACCTGTCCCCAAAACTCTGAGAGAGGTTAAGCCCGTACTAGTAAATTTTTATTGAAATATCTGCTTGGTAGGGAATGACCAAACCACTTTAAGGTTATGTACATTTTGTGTACTGGCGATGCGTTTGGGGTGTAACGCTAACATTTGAGCCAGGTAAAATTCAAAGACTGCTTAAAATGTCCAATAATATCCTAGAGAACCAAAAAATTATTATCCAATAGTAAGTGAGACATTTGATTATTTTTTTATATGCTATAATTTTAAAAAAAATCCATACTAACCGGTGTTATTACTATTTTCTCCAAGAAATATATAGTCATCTCACACGTTACTAACAAAAAAACTCAATCACCAAAAGTTTCTCATGAGATCATGTTTTTAATCAAGTATAAAAAAAATGGTAATTTAGAATTATCTCACGGTAATCTAACAATACACAATATAATCATGAAGATCAAGTATTGCAATCATCTGTACTAAGATACAAACTTGCGGTAACAAGATTTGATTTGCTCTTAGAAGGAAGGAGTAACTTTTTCTAACCTGTACTTTTGAGAACTTTTTACGCAAATCAAGTTGAAAAAATATGAATTGTACTCGTAGTTCATGGATCATTAGCCAACATGAGTTTGTCCATAGAATACAAGAATTGTATTCTTTATTCATATTCAAGAGATTTAGAAATCTCCAAACTTATCTGTTATTATAAGGGCTCGACATTTGATCAATTATTACTTTAATCTCATGAAATATATTTGAGATGAATAGAGAGGTGAAAATTGCACATGTTAAACTAAGGTAAACGATGTTCCCAAAAATATACGTGTGATCATCATGTCTTGAGAGTTCTCCCCAGATATCATAGCATAAGTTTAAATATCAATATTATGATTAAATAGATTCATTTAAACACATTTTTTTTAGCTTATTATGTAGAAATTCCCATGAATCTTGTTATCGTCTCTTGCTTAGGAATTAAATAGACAAGGAGAACTCTACAAAGAACATAAGAAGTATTGATACCCATATCGAGTCATTATACCATTTTGGCTCGCTATTAGAAATGTGGTAGTAGCATCTTGAGTCGGATTTAGACTCTTTTTCAATAGGTGCGTAAAAGACAATTATGATGACCACTTCGGAGATTGCAGTCATAACCATTCTCAAAAGAAGGTCATGCAACCTCTTGGCACGGATTAAACTCTATGGAGCAATAGATCAGCATGAAAAAAAGATTTGAATTATAGTCTTTAAAACATTGTGTATTTCACCACAAGTAAGTGTACAAACAATTAATCAAGATGATCACAATTAATCAAGATGATACTAGGATTCCCACCAAATCACTTAGTGAAGCATTAAAGCGCAAAAACAAAATGAAAGTGATGGTAATAATAAATCAAGATAACAAGCATGTATATAATAATAGAATCATCAAACTTGATCAAGTAAACAGAAAATCACATCATGGATTTACAATCATCGCTTCATAAGATATCCAAAATATTATCTAATGGAACTTGTGCCCTAATTCTTATGTCTTCCTCAACATTTTGATATTAGAGAATTCTTGGTGATGAGGCACTTTCAACACAATCAAGTTATGTTTGGTTGAACATTGCTTAGTTCACCGCAGGTGGTTGAAACAAAGTCACTTAAGAGCTCTAAGTACTTTATAACTTTCTTGAAACTTTCAACGACTTTCCATTACCCATCCACATGTTAACCATTGTAGTGCTCTTTTCTGGGAGATTCTTCCTCTTTACACTTATTGCTATTGATATTTAATTTTTACTAAATATACACTTTTACCTAAAACATTATCAGATCCAAATACCCTAAAATCTCATGCATATGAGAATCATAAAGATTGGTTTTCTATCATATAACTTAGAAACACATAAATTCAGGAACCCATATTTCTTGGCTGCAGGACTGATTAACTTTATTTTTAAATAGTAATTGAAAAAGTGGAAGTAGATGTTGTGGTTAAACCATCACATAAAAAAAGGATAAAAATAATTCTTTATATACTTTATTTAGATCCTGTATAGATCAAGGATCAATACATAAACATTGTACATAGTCCTGGTGTGTCCGAATCGAATTGAAATTTGGTAGAGGTCATAAAGTAGGTCGGTTCTTCCCAATATCACACTTTTTGCAGCGAAAATGATGTTTAATTGGTTATTTATTAGTATATTTGTTTGGGTACAATTCTTGGTTCTTCGGTTTTCATTGTTTCTGGTTAGCGATGGATCGTATCTCATACCTGAGATGGTTAATGAGCAAAACTTAGAAATACTTAGTTTATTCTGAAAAAAATTGGCCACTAGTCCAATATTACCCTAAGCTTTTTTTCTTCATTTTTTTTTTGATTTGTATACAAAAGAAAAAAAAAAGAAAAACATCAACAATATACTTTATATTACTTAATAATAATAATGAAAAGAGCCTATATTTAATGTTTTTTAAAAAGACGATGTCAATTGATAATTTCAACAACATAAAATTGGTGGACATGGCAAGTAGAATACAAAGTGATAAATAACTACATTAAGTATATAATTAAGGGCTTTTAAGGGTTTTTGGATAAGAAATGTTAACTTATTAAATGACGAGAAAGAGTGATATCTCTTGAAAATGATGAATATTGGGATCATCAAATTTGATGATCTAGATCTTTCTGATAAGCTAATTTTAGATATGTTCATACTGATCTTAAAAATGATAATGATTTTATTAAAGTTGCTAATGCTCTATATTAAGATGGTAATATGGATTTTGTAGAAAATATTGCCGGCAGTGCACCATATTAAGCAAGTCTGATTCGTACCATATTTGCAGAAAATGTAGGGTGCTACCCTGGTACCAGTAGGTAGCCCGGTGCATCTTCATTTTGAGATCGATTTCATCTTCATAATTTTATTATATATTTTTGGTCTTCTCGGATTATCATGGCGTGGTTTTATTTTTTCAGTTTCTTTTATTTTGTTCTAGCATTCTGCAACATAACAATAGTAACTCATGAAATCTTAAAATGTCAAAAAAAAAAACATTACGTAGTTTCACTAACAACATCAAATCCATGAACCTTATAATTTCATACACCACTTCAAATTTAATTCATAAAAATAAACAACGGCCAGTGGAAAAGAATATGACGTATAATGTACAGTTTCATTAATACAGTATAATTTCATATGATTGCTAGTGTGAAAATAAGAAAAGGTTGTGTTATGCACATCTGAAAGAGTCTGTATTCGAAAAAACTCTTTGTAGTTCTTAATTTTTTTTCCTTCCTAATTTGGGGTCTAGTGTGTGTATTTGGGGACTATATTTTTCTTCAACCAACCTAAACAAGGGGATATGGGGTGTCTAAAATATGGAAAAATATAAAATTACCCTTTAAACAAACCTTAATAATTACTTCTAAAACAAATACAAAATCATAATCACTTCTATTAACAAATACAAAAATCTTTAATCAAAATCCAATTTTTTTTTCAATTTTCATCAAAATCAAAATCGAAAACTAAAACCTAATTACAAACAACAATTGAATTCTCATTTTTTTGGGGTTTTAAAGGAATTTTCATCGACAAATAATTCAAGTAATTGAGTCAATCCCTTTGATCCATTCCTTTTAAGAGAAACTCAACAATGATTTAACTCTAAATCTCTGAAATTTACTCATGACAATTTCTGAAAAGAGATTTACTCATGACAACTTCTGAAAATCAACCCAAAATCGGTTTATGTGTGCATTAGCGTAAACCAATTGATGCTGATGTTAATATGAATCGGTTTTTATTATACACCTACATAAAACGATTCTGGGTTGATGTGATGAACATCAACCATAATCTGGGTATAAGTTTGGAATTATAGAGAAATCAAGAATCGGTCTTTTTGTGCCTCCCATATAAACCGATTCTGGAAAGGTAGTTATTTCCCATTATTCCAAATTCAAAATCGGGTTATTTGTGTGTCAATATAATCCGATTATTGTTTTAAACTACTTTTTTATTTTATTTTAAAATTATAGCCGTTGGTCCCTTGTGTGTATAAAGAGGATAGCCTATTTTCTATCATACACTACCTTATTCAAAGAAATCTTTCTCCATTGTTCTTTTTTATCATTCGAAGATGTCAAATCCATCATCATCAAATACCAATTCATTGAAACACATACTTAGAAGATGCAAATGAACTACTCCATCATCCTAAACTACCAATTCATTTGAAGACATACTTAAAAGAAGCAGACGAACTACCACATCATTGTCAAGTGCTGTGATGGAAGAAGAAGACGTACTCAAGGCAAAGAAACGAGGTGAAGACCAATTACAACTAATGCATAGATTAAAGGATGTTGAAGAAGAGACCGAATGGGTTAAAAATTATTACATTGTCAAGGATCTTCCCGAAGAACACCAACATGAAAGTATATTTTGGATCCAATTTGCATCGGGTCCTTTTGTTCCAAAGGTGGGCGGTAAGTACAAGAAACCACGCCATGATTATCGGCCTGATTACGTTTGTTCAAGGACGATTCACGTTAAGAAATTGTGTTCCAAGTACAACGAGTTTCTTGCTAGGCACAGAGGCGATAGTTTGCGGCACAAGATCCTTATACCAAGTGGGGAGGAGAGTCGTTTTATCATTTCGAAGCTGCATTGATAGTTGAATCTCGCACTAAGAAATAAAATATTCGTTTTTTTCAAATACAAGATTAATGTGTTAGTCTAGTACCGTTCTAGTTTATCATCGCAATGTACTAAGTTTGAATTTTAAGAGTTTATATAAAGTGAAAATGGACCAAAATTGGGGCATGTTTGACCATATTAATCTGATTATGGAATTAAAAGTTATCTGTGTTGATCGTCTAACCACTTGTTGGTATTGTATATATAATCTATTAACAAAACTTGGTAGAAGCATTGGGACAACTTGATCATCTCCGGATGCGCCAAGAAAATACGAGTCACTCTGCCTTCCAATGCCTGCTTCCTCATTATGTATCTGTGTTGATCGGCTAACGACTGAGATTTTTCCATAACCGCTCTACCATCCCATTCCCTCCTCCTAAAGGCTACTCTTGCCGCGTAAATTTGCCTCAAGATGGACAAATTATTCTTATCAACCTTACCATTTCTAAATGATGTAGCTTCAACCCACAAACAAAAGTGTTTCCAATAAGAGATTCCAGATCATCGTGATTATGACAACCATTCATCACTTTATAGAGCTTGTATACACCATTGGGTCTATTGACTATAATCTTAAAAGGGTATCCACACTTCTTTGATTTAGTCATGTATTCCCTCGTCGTCGTCTTCGCGTACGGTCTGTCCTTTGCCTTGTGACTTTCCTTCTTTTCACTTCTATCTCAAGCATATTCTATATGATCAGGGCTTGAATGACGACTTATAACTAATGCGCATTTGATTTAAATACACTTGTCCACAAACCATTGCTTTGCATCGTTCCTATCTTTCCATCCCAAATCGGTGAAATAGTGGGAAGAGGTATCAGGACCCATCATAGATACGAGTTCGGGTTCATCTTCGTCAAACACTTCAAAAATCTACAACATACATCAACAAGTTAATGATTCATAATCGGTTCATATGGCACAGTCGATTAAACCGATTAAGAAAAAACGGTTAATATGTACAATTATAAAAACCGATTAGTGACTTGAGGATTTCAGAGATTACCAAAGTTCACAATCGGTTCACGTTGCGTAAAATATAATCCGATTTATGTCCTCATTTTCCTGTAATATTTCGTCTTTATAGTCGGATTACATATATACGTAAATAAACTGATTGTGAACTTTGTATATTTTACGTGAACTCCCAAGTGAAGGAATCAGAATATGTATATCACCAACAAAAATCAATTTTCGTCACGTACCTGTCGCGCCAAAAGTGTACTATAATCAATATATATGGTGATGATAAAAGACCAATTGTTGTTCCCTATTTGGGGATTTTACCCAGAATCGGTTTATGTGGTGTTATCGGATAAACCGATTCTGGGTTAAAGTTTTGATTTTATTATTTTTTTTCGTTTTTGGCCAATCATAACATGCACATCCATTTTTGTAGTTCGCTTGGAGATCATACCTTCCCATTAGAAGCATTATCACCTTTTTCTTCCCGACGATCTTGTGCTATAATAATGTCCTCAAGCATGCTTTGGTTGACATGATCTTGTTCATTCAACAAATAATCCAAATTGGTAGGATCAAAATCAAGATTATCTGATGCACCTACTTCTTCATCACTACTAGAGTCTTCATCGTCACTATAAAGTTTCATTTTTGCTAAGAAAATCACAAACCCTAATTGTTTTTTTTCCCCTCTACTTCTTCTTCTTCTTCTCCAAACCTAGAAAAGGAAATTTCTACTCAAATCCTAACACTATAATCAAACTCAAACACTAATTAATTTAACTAATACTAACTTAATTAATCATCAATAATGAATAAGGGCATATTAGCCATTAACATAAAGAGGTAGATAAGGGTTATTAGGGATTACTTTTTAATAATCGTTTTTGTTAACATGCCCTAAATAAACACACTAGTCCCCAAACTAGGGAAGACTTTTTTTCTCCTTTCTTTTACAACTCTTTACCTTTTATTAGAAACTTCTGCAATTTTTTTAAATGTGGAGTTATTAATCTTTAATTATACCTCATAACTATTTTTTTTTCTTACATGAATTGATGTTATGAATCTTTAGTTGTACCTCACAAACAAACATACTAATTGTACACTTTTTACCTAGTCTAGAAGTTTAATTACCCTTCCTAATTTTCAGCTAAATGAGTCTCCAAAAAAAAGGAAAAAAAAATGAAGAAAGAATATGGTTTGACTGCAAGTATGATTTGACATAACATAAAGAAGGCTAGGGTAGATAGGAAAGATACATCAACAATAACCCTCAAATTATTTGAAAAACCTAAGCAATTCGTTCATACTTCATACTAGCAATTGGGTTCATAACTTCAGATGCTCTAGATAAAACTTGTGCCTCTTACTCTACTTCATTTTTCTCTTACTAGTAATGATGTTAAGTTTTTCTTTGAGTAGATAGCTACTTAGATGGTTGCTTGGGTGTGTCTTTTTCTTCGTTATTTTTTGTTTTTCCATTAGAATTTTAATGTTATATTTTCGGTTTATTATTATTTCCTTGGATGATTCATGAGATGTCTTTCTTTTTTTAACCTTCTTCTTTAGTATTGTTACTATCCAGGGTATGTGTTACTTCATTTTTATTTTGGTATTTGATTGTTATAACTTATAATCTTCAAAGATTTATGACATGAGGGATTTTATTTTTGCTTTGTTAAACTTGTTTTTTTCTTCCATGTCATAAGTTT
>NC_039365.1:161774425-161821157 GCF_003573695.1 Papaver somniferum | reverse complement strand
GCCTTAATTATTTTGTATATATCTCTGAGAATCATAGACAAGGCTTTTTCATTTTTTTTTTAAAACCTCCTTTTATATCTATTATATAGATCGATACATTATATGACCATGACAACTTATTATTGCCATATAGCATGAGTAATACATTAGTTATGGATTATTGCAATATATATAATTCTTTACTGCCTGATTAGTGTGCAGCAAGGATTTATATATAATTACTGATTGACTTATTTTAGGTTTTTTTCAATTATTTCTTAAATTAAATTAAGTTTTACTTGTAAATGTAAATCACTCATTGTAAATATGATCATTCCACTATTGGTCATACGTCCGAGGAACACCAGTTCCTTTTTTCTTTAATATAATTTATAAAATACACCGTGTTTCTTATAATAGTTTTGGTGTTTTTATATATGGTGAAACAAAATGATTAGGTCATCTTCAGCTCATGACAAGTTTTTCCTTGAGTAGATTAGAGGATATTTTATAAGATATTGGCTGGACAAATCATCTAATGACCGAGGTTAATTATTGGATTCTTTATTCAAAAATATCGAGTAATGCTGGAATTAAGTTGGTGAAGGTTATTAGAAACATTATGCCCTTTTCTATATTAATAGTATGTTTTGTTGTACTTGTTGGTTGAGAAGCTAAAATTAGAGAGCTTAAAAAATAAAACTCACAAACAAAAGATGGTAGATGTGGGAAAAAATAGAAATAGTTGTACAATTGATGATTGCTTAGAGTTTCCTAAAAGCTACAGGAAAAAGAATCTGGATCATAAACAATTCCCTGAACATGTTGATTTGATATCGGCTGGATGGGATGAATGAATTAAAGAGGTATCACCGATGTTGCTTTTATTTTTATTGGTCCGACCGACCAGAGGGTCCGGAGGGAGGAAGTCCCTTTTATGCCCACTTTTTTTTTTTGTAATAAACAAGATTATTCCATTATTGGTCATACGTTCGAGGAACACCAATTATTTTTTTCTTTAATATCTTATAAAATACATTTTACTTCTTACCATTTAATCTTTGTTTCTTATAATAATTTTGGTGTTTTTATATATGGTGAAATAAAATGATTAGGTCATCTTCAGCCCATGAAAAGTTTTTCCTTGAGTAGATTAGAGGATATTTTTGTAAGTTAATCTGGTAAGTGTTTCGTTGAGTAGATCATAGGTAATTACTTGTGTATGTTAATATCTGTTAAGTATTTTATTTTTTCATCTTTGAAATTTATGTTTATTTCTTGTTTATGATCAATTATAAGTGTGGATTTTGGCACCTACAGTTCGTGTGTGGTATTTACGAAAATGAGAAGTTTAAACTATCCCTGATGAATATGGGAAAATTACCACATCATCATGTATTCATTAAGATCATGCATGGTGTTTCTGTTAGAAACAAGGCAGTGAAGAAGCCTTGTTTTTTATTAAGGCAGTGCGGAAGGCTGATCTTTTTGGTTACAGTTATGCCTTGAAACGAAGGTTGACATATTAATAGCTGCTTCAGAAATTAAGTCTATAATTTACTAGTGTTATAGGATTTAATATACAGGGTTGTGATTATTGTTCAATGAGTATTATGTTCTGAGTAAAAGATGACCAAACTAAAAATTTAGATGTAGAAACTACGATGCAAAATCATGTGATGTAGAGTCTTTTCATTTACCCAATAAGTCCACAAATATTTTGCACATATTCCATGTAGGTGGACAATCTATCTCTAGTATGACGACGTAATACTTAGACTTTTCTACCAGAAAAGTTTAACACGGTGCTGAATGAGGAGTGCCCAAAGAGATTTCAAGATTGTGCTACTATGTTGTGAAGCTGTATATTGCTAAAATATCTCCTTTTACAATTGATTATAAGTAGACTTTATTGTTTGTTCTTTTTTTATACTGGAAAATAAGTTATAATTGCACAAGCTCTTTAGCTCGTCATATTGGGAACCTGAGTTGAGATAACGGAATAAGTATATAAGCAATAGGTTGTAAATTTATAATAGGGATGAAATGACGAGGGTACCGAGTACACCATAATATTTTTGATATCAGCATACACATACACACCTTGTATAATCTTTTGGAAATAATAACTTCCAAAAGATTATTTAAACAAGGTGTAACTTGGTATGTAATCATAGTTCGAAACCGAACTAACTATGGTATCGTACCAAGTGAATTGATGTACAAGTGTATTTACTTTATTATAACTTTAAAAATATTTATAATGTGAAAGAAAAGTAACTCACACAGACATGCAAGATTTTGTTAACGAGGAAAACTGCGTGGTAGAAAAACCCCTGGACCTAGTCCAGTTATGAGTACTCTCATAATTAAGTCGCTATACAAGTTACTGCAACTTTGTATAGTTGAGACCAAGTAAATACTTCTTCATTCCTCAGTTCCTGCAGTATCCCTGCACCTACAACCAATCCGGTCTGACATGTGAATCCCCAGACAAAGTCCACTATCTTGAGTTGCTTCACATGATGTGAATACTTCTTTAGATCGTAACCTAAAATAGCAAATCACTAAATTTGTTTCAGTAACCAACTCACTTATCAATCTCCCAAATTAATCCTTAAATTAGAGATAAAGTAGAGTAAAGTATCTTCCGGTTAATTAATATAAACTCTTTTGGTCAAAGATTAAACCAAGACAAAGATTATCGAAATAATCAATCTCAGTGAACAAGCTATATCCAAGCAACTTAACAAGAAGAAACAACTAGACAGTTTATTCGATCTTTACACAAGTCTTAAGTCCATCAAGATAAACTGCTTGTTTGGATCCCAGATAATCAAATGTGAAAGAAGAATCACAAAGATCAGAAACCAAAAAAAGAAGAGTCTTCAATCTTTAAAATAACCGTTGCACAAACAACTTTCCACTATTGATCAACACACATAGAACGAAGTCTGTTAAAGTTTATTGATCGGCAGTTTTATATATGGATTTTGAATCGCTAGATCTATAGTAGTCATAAGGAGGAGTCATTGGGTCTTAAATTAAGACTTTCAGCAGAATCATATCTTCTACCCTGGTAAAAATTTCCAGCAGTGTAGGAAAAATTATATTTCTTATACTTTTGATAATGATCATCAAGCACACCATTAAGAGTTGCAGTATATGATGATATCCTATACCAATTTCTGCAGGAAACTCAGGTGACGTGTGACCGAATCCAAGACATCTGAAGCATTCAACATCATCATCAACACAAGTTCGCGATTATGATAAGGATATGATGTATCTTTAAAAATCTATTTTTCTATTTTTCTCAATATTTTTCTAAATTGTCGTGGAGTATCATCCTTAGTCTCTAACACACTAAATTTACCCTTAGAGGAACTAGTGTTGTTCACATGTTTAAGAGAACTACATATCTCTTTTTCATGTTGGTACTCGTTATCAAATATTATTAATTTACTAACTAAATCACTCCTTGTTGGTTTTGAAAGATCGCTTGCTTATGTGATGTCATGCTTTTTAGTCCTGTGTCTTAATGGTAGAGACCTGAGAGTTTTACACAGAATATTTTTCTCGGACTTGTTCTTCCTAACAAATTTGAGGAGTTAGCTATCACATATATTATTTTGGTGAAATTCATCAAAGGTATCATCATCAAATATACAAAAGTTATCCCAGTCAAAAGTTAGGTTTTGAAGCCCTGCTTATCTGCGGTGTTTCCTTCGAACATGGTCTCCAAGATACCCCAAGCTTCTTTCGAAGTTTCACATGTAGCCACATGATGTTAGATATCTTGAATTATATCATGACATATAACGTTAATCCCTTCAGAATTTGGCTTTGCGGTTCTCAATATTAACCTCGTCAAATTTTTCAAGTTCTTTAAATTTTTTCGCACCATTCACAACAATAGTTGGACGTTTATAGATATGAGCTTTGAAACTTCTAGCTTGTATAGAATAACGCATAAAAATATGCCACCATAAGTAATTAGCGTCATCAAATCATGGTGTCACAACAATTGAACAAAAGTTCAAATTCATGTCAATAGGTTTGGATCGCTACAAACACATACTTATTAGGTATTAAGGAGTTTGCTTCCTATGGTACCAAACAAGAACAAGTCTTGCTATGATCTAAACAAACTGATTTAAAATTGTCTATATTTATTATCATACCACTTATGATATTTTAATTATACAGATAAATAATATAATACATAAAATAAATAGCGCAAGACACTAAAAAATTTTCTAACGAGAAAAATAAAATCTTACTGAAAAACCACGGGACCTATTCTAGACTTAACACACACTGATTTAAGTTGTTACACCACTTTCCTATTACCAGACTTCGTACTAGATGTTATTGATACAAAGTATACCTTCAAAGTTGTCTTCCTTCAGTTGTATTCAATCACCTGTAAAACTCCTATAAGAATCCCAATTCTCTTCAGAAATTTCTCTTATAATCGTTCGTGAAGACTAGTGCTACCCTGCGTCTAACAAGACACCTATTTGTTTTTCTTCACTATAAAGGTAATGGAAATCTTTGCTTCGAGGGAACTCCAATAGAATAAGAGTCATCAGATAAATTCTAAATAACAATATAGAATGATCTTTGGGAGTCATAAGCTAGCAACTGACGCACCCCGGTTATAACCTTGTTATGGTACCAATGGTGTTAACACCGGTGATGACGTAAATTTGGATTTAGCCTCTTTAAAACTTATAGAGATATTTAAATTGATTCTACCTTAAAATATCAATCTAAATCAAGTTCAAATGTCAATCTTGCGGAAATACAAATCAGAGACGAAGAACTCTTTGTAGTTTCTATTAATCTTGTTCCTCAATCAATAGTTCTTGAATGGTCGTGTAGGAAGAGAGACGAATGTAGAGTAGATAAAAACTACGATGATCAAGATAAGATTCTGGATATCAAGAACTATCATGTAAAAGATAGTCTGTCCAAGCTTCACGAATCCAAGACTTCAAAAAGTCGTAACCTAATATAGTTTCTCTAGGAAACCTAGGTCTTTATAGGAAGCCTCTAGTCACAACTAGGACACAACGTGCCTATATTGAGTTCTTAATTGCATATAGTTCTCTATTTGTATAATTATGAACAAGGCTAGGTAGCTTACAACGAAAGATAAGTTCATGTACTAGTTTTCATGTTTACAAATTACTTTGATACCAAGTAAACTAAACTTATCCATATAGATTGATCATGTAAGCATGTGTGAAGTTTTCCATTAAGTTACAAAGAAGAATGTGTACCCGTATGTTTTTCTACATAAACCCCGTGCACAAAGAGTTAGCTCAAGAACAATGGATATTTATCCGTGAACCAAGTAATACGCCCAGAAACTAGATCAGTTCGTGAATGAAATTGATGTTCGGTGTATATGAACATTAAAAGGTAGCACAAATCATGAACTGGCCAAATCACTCCGTGTACATGACAAAATAAAAATGTCCAAGAACCTCTCAAAATTGCAAAATTCGTAAACTTGTTAGATCGGTTCGTGTACGTGAATAATTAAAAATGTCCAGCAAAATCTCATAACATCCTAGTTTGCAAAATGGTGGAATCGGTTCGTGTACGTGACTAAAGAAAATATTTAACATTAAGAGAAATCAAAGTTTGTGAACTGATAAAATAGTTTCTGAACGTGAATATAATTAATTTTTTTTAATGATCTTCTTCCTCAATCATAATTTGTTGAATAAAAATTATCCTCAAACATTTATGCATAAGTCACATTTAACGCCATTATTTGAATTTATGTCGCGAGGTTTTTCAAGTCCTAACTTGAACTCGAAACTTCTTCTTTTATTAAAATGATGGGTGATAGCTTTGCTTCCACGTCCAATCCATCACCCACGGATTTGAGACCCGTGGGCAGGCTGGTGGGCGGGTTAGATGCGGGTAAATCCATAAATTAAAAAAAAAAGGTTTAGAAAATAAAAAAATTAACACATATATAATTTATGAAAATTAAAAATAAGTTAAAAAAAATAAATCATTAACACTTATATAAAACAAATTTCATTTCTTTTAAAGAGAAGTCGATTTTAAATCTTCAGGTTGTATTAGTTGCTACTTGCGAGTTGTTGCAAGAGAAATAATTAGATTAGAAAGTAAAATATTAACAGTTATATAATTTATAAAATAAAAAAGCATCCTTATATATTTGATATATTTTCTCATTTACCCCTAACCTAACAGGTGCAAGTGTCCAATGGATTTTTAGACTCGCACCCGCATCCAACTGTTTATGGGTAAAAAACTGTTTCTGCTGGATTATTTGGTAAATTTGGGTGTGTGAATGAGAAACGAATCTAAACCTAAAACAAATGCACTGCACGAGAGTACTTTAGATTCGAGAGATCAATATGTACAATCCTGGCCTAAACCAAGACATGGTCGTTCCAGTCTTGCTTCAGTCACAAAGAGAAGGAGATGGGTTGGTCTTGGGGAGGGAAGCGAAGAAGGTGTTGAGACCAGAATGGTTAATTCTGAAGGTGTGGCTATTTTATGACTTGTATCAGAATTTGGAACTGGCTTGCGGAATGAAAGTTATCAGTTCTTTGTTAATTTTCTAGATACCGTGTTGTTGTTAACCAAACTTGTTTTTTTGTTGAAATAGGAAAAACCTATTTATACAAGTCATATTGAATGCACCCTGATATCGTAGAAAGTGGGAGTGATTGAGTAATAGAGAAGTGGGGTTATGTGTAAATGCCAGAGATCACGTTCCCACCATGGAGGAAACTGGTTAGTTTACACCCACTACTTATTACCGCCACTAACTGCCCTGCTTTCGGACACTTTCTTATAACGAGCGTGTTGCACGCCGCATGCTGTGAACCGCCAGACCAATACCCTGATGAGCATCCCCAGTTTGTGACATATTTGATGTCTCGAGTGTTTTCATGGAAAACATGTAGCAGATTTCTATGTGTGGCAAGTAAAAGTAAGGACACTTGTCGTATGAGAATAGCATGTGATGCTATTAGACTTGTCTTAGTTGGTCGCCTAAAACTTAACACAGGCCTGTCAATTCTGTGGCGTATTTGGACGACTGAGATCGTAACTCATGAGAAAGGGTGGTTATGGATTATGGCCACATTCTGTTGGCGCCTGATGGTAGCACAGTGGCGTCATTGGCACATGCCAATGGCGTAGTGGCATATAACGGCGTAGCCATTGCATAGTGGCGCCTGGGGTAGCCATGCAGCTATTTTGGCATATTGGTGTTAGACCCAAATATGGCTCCGACAACATTGTCCCTATTGCTATATCAAACTTAAGGCCTTAGGAGCATTACTTGACTTAGTTGGCGTGGCAACTTTAGCCTAATTAGGGTTTGGCATATCGAAACCCTAGTTAGCGCGTGTGACACGGCCGCGACACGGTGGCGCTTTATGCAATCGGTGCCATGGACAAATTAAAGGAATTATGACATGCCATAATATGGGAATAACCACAGGAGCAAGGATGGCCACATGTGATTATAGAATGTCGTCGTTTTTAGGGTTTGACGGGTCCCACATGGCTCGCAGCATGTTGTAAGGCCAAAGTAGCGTAATTGGGCCACGACTGGAAATTAGGGTTTCGACTAATGCCACTAAGGCAGAGCCGTGTTTAGAATACCATAATTTGAATATGTTATGACGTTTGGCCACGAACAAGAAGTGGGTTAGCACGTTGGCGCGCTATTTATGGTACGTTACCACGTTCGGCATGCTTCTGTGGCAAAGTGGCATGTTTGGCATGCCGAAGCGGAATGGCACGTTTGGAATGCCAATTAGCGTATTGGCGCGACTTTGGAAAGCCAATTCAGCATTGTGACCATCTGGCACAATTTTGCCCCTTTTAATATTGTGGCTGATTTAGAGCGACCTGATTGGTCAATGGAAAAGGGGCCGGCCAAACGTGGGCGTGGCCATATTTCTAGTATGCATGTGGAGGATTTAAAGCGACCTGATTGGTCGATGGAAAATAGGGTCGGCAAGTATGGGCCCAGCTACAACTCATGTGCGTGTGGCGGGTTTAAGGCGACCTGATTGGTCGACAGGGAATAGGGGCCGATCGAGCAACATGGGGTGTGGCTACTTTCAAGTGGCGCCGGCTGGCCTATGGCATGGCCATGCCTCCCTTTGTTGCTGCTCCTATTCCGTGGCTCCTTTTATTCTTTGTCTTCTGATTTTGGGTAGGATTTTGCACCTACTAATCCGTGGCGGATTAATTCCTAGTTCGCCTAGGCTTAATTTCGACAGGCTAGGTCTTTAATACTGCGGATGGCGCAAAACCCTAATTTTTGCAAATTAGTCAGGGTAATATCTGAATCTTGTGAATTATCACAAAATTGATTGAATTCTATCTGTTGACACAAAGTTCTTTAAGTTTATTGCCAGAGAGCAGTATGCTTTCCGATTGAATAATTTTATGCAAGGACCTTAACCTTTATACTTGGAAATTCGTTCTACTCTGCTGCGAGTGAACACAGATTGTCATGCCATATGAATATTAATTAAAGGTTCAGCCGGGGAACATGCACAGAAAGCATTCAAAGAAACTTACATTAACTGATCGAATAATACAGGCAAGGTGCCAAAATTTACAGAATATCTGGGATTGTTGCTACATGCACCATTCTAGATAAATTTCATGTGAATATATTGAGTTGCTCAATAAATGCGCCAGTGAAGAGGTTGAACACTCATTACTTTTACATGGCTCCGTCTCTTTGCGGAGTGATGTCTTATTAAATGCGAGGTTTTACAATTTTAACCCTTAAGTAAAAACCACCATCAACATTAAGTCCCCAGCTTAACACGTAACAGTGGCATTGTTGCGGGGTAAGCATGAGATGGTGACAGACAAGGATAAGAAATCGAAAGGCATGACATGAAGATATTGCCGAGAAAAATTCGACTGACCTTGGCAAGAGGCATGAGTAGTCTATGATCTTTTCATTGGAGGACTGTCCACAAGGTGATGGCGCTTGGCATACCTCTGGCTTTGCTATTAGCGTACTTCCGGCTCGACTGCTGAGATTGGTGTCATGGAACATTGATACCGCGGGCCCAAAAGGAAACCTTCTTCTACCTGACTTCCAAAAATGCTATGCATATAAAAGATTTTGCCCGCCTTTTATTCCTTATTCCATTGGCCTTGCTTATGTAGCGGCGAGCTTCCCTCCGTCAGTAGCCCAGGTGATCCAATTATCCCAGATAGATAAGTATCTAATCCAGTTGATATCCTGTATCCAAAGCCTTCATATACGGTAGGTAAAAGAGTTTTCTTTTCCAGGTGTCATCATTCTGTGTGATATAAAAAACCCCTATGAACCTTTTCTTTCATATAGATCACCATCGAATTGCATTCATCTTATTTTCAGGTATTGTTCCATATCCTCTCTCGTAGCTCTTCTTTTGCTTTCTTTTACCGCGTAGGTTGTTGAGGCAGACATAATGCTTTTTCCAGTATATGAGGGGAACTCCTGGTAATGATCACCTTTCCGATTATTCGGAGAGAAGCTTTGAAGTCGACAAACCCAGGGTTTCTGCATATAAGGAAGTATTGAACAAAATCGATCCTTTGTTTCGCGAAGCTAGTCGGATCATACAGGGTATGCCTCTCACTCATCTACGCCTTGTTGGGACGCGTACTCAAGCTTTCATGGCTTCGGTTGACATGGAGGAAAAATGGAGACATGATGAAGCGTCCTAGAGCGTCGATTCTCAGTGTAGTGAAGCATCTCATCAAACCAGTGCCAGGGATGAAAGGTTCGCTGCTCGACTGAAACGGCGAAGGATCGATCCTAAGAAACCCCCAGGAGAGAGCAAGTTTAATTATCCTATTCATAACGGTATCGTAATCCTTGACTCTGATGTTGACGAAATGGAGTATCCTCAAGAGGCTGTTGGAGAAGTTTATGAGAAGGATGTCGGCGCGGCCCACGAGAAAGAGACTGAAATGGCTACTGGAGAGGATGCCAAACTACTGTTGGAGAGGATGCTGAGGCATCCGCTGGAGAGAACTTTGGGGAGGACGGTGAGGCAGCCGCTGGAGAGGATACTGAGGTAGCCGCTGGAGATAACTTTTGGGAGGACGGTGAAGCAGGCGTTGGCATTGATGACTAGTTTTTTTTTTGTTATTTCCTTCCGTAGAAAAACAATCCTTGTAGATGTTTTTGATACTTCTTTCTTTTTTTTGTCCATGTGACTGGAGCCATGCTTCACCGAGTAATATTCTTTCATTTATGCTTCTTTGATAATTTCATATCTTTAATTAGATGAATAAAATCTCCCGAAAGAGTCCTAAAACCCCTTTTGCGAAAAACAAGTTCTTTCATTCTTCCATAGCGATTCAGCGGATGGGAAGCCAAATCACATAAATAGCGTAGCAATAATGCTAGTAGGTGTGTCACATTCTCTCCGTTTAGATACTTCCATAACAACGCCTCGTATGTCGTTGGCAACAGTAACTCAAAACAAGGAAAAACAGTAGCAATAGTTAAGGATTTGACCAACCTTTTATTGTATTTTCCCTTGCAAATTACACAGGACGTCTGTGGCATGCCGCTCGGGTATGTAGAAGTGTGAGTTGTCACAAGCTGGGAAGAACGTCATGAGAAGTAGAGAAACCTCGTCGGGCGAAAGTTGAAGCCAGATGTTCTTGAAGGAAGGTGTCCGTGCCGCTACTTGATGATCTTTTTCCTTGCATATTCCCTTCTTCAGTATTATATTTCTTGTAGGGTTTTATTTTTTTTAAATTTTTTTTTGGTTTCTAATTGATGGGTAATGACTTTGTGAGGGTTTGGATTTACTGTCTACTTTTCTTTTGAGATGATTCAGGAAAACCTATTTTGAAATAAATATGCTTTTAGTTAAAATTGAAACCCTAATTATGAATGCAAGCAGTGCGATCATTTTGGAGGAATTACAAATATTGTATGAAAAGGGAAATTACTGAAGGAAATACTACGAAGAATTTTGAGGAAAGAGGCAGCGTGACTCTTTCAGGTTTTGAAGGATTTGAGCCACCGGGCATGTATTATTATGCCTTCTAACTTTTCAGCATTGATGAGCTTGCAGTAGCCTCTCAAAATAACTTCTTCTACTAGGTATGGTTCGTCTGTGGAGTCGAACGAAGGAGGCTGAGCGGAAACTTTCACTACATATCTCCAACTTGTAATGAGTTTTGATGTTGCACTACTACTTGATTCTTGGTCTCATTATTCTTGACTAAGACAACCTCCAAATTTTTGATGAAACACTTGAAGGGCCCAGCCTCCCATTCACATCTCCTAGTGATGCTCGGGTTGATAATTGGATCGAGTCCCCAGGCCTGGCCGAGAGGAAAAATGACTGGATGCAGAAAGGGTTATTCAATAATACTTACTTTTGTTCGTAATCTGCAGATGAACATAGACGAGATCTCTCCAGGTAATTGGGTTACACCGAAAAGTTGTTTATACGGCAATATGTAATCTTCAGGGTTTGACGGCTTGTTGGAAATTCTTTCAGGTATTGACACTGGCAGAGGGGATACTCCTAATCTTTCTTTATTTCCATGTACCCACGAGCTCCCCAGAATCATGTCATAATTTGGGCATTCTTTGAAAATGTGGAATTTTCCATGTGTTAGAGCATCTCCCACTTTAATTTCGTGGTTAATGTATCCGTACGCGCTTATTTCTCCTCCTTCCAGGTTTTTGACCACAATTGGGAAGTGGGTGGCTTCCTGCTTCGAAATTCCTGCAACTCTCAGAGTTTTGAAGGTAACAATGTTGAAGTCATATGCCGCGTAAATCAGTGTGCTATCGAACTCGGCATTCTTCAGGTAAGCCGTGGTCAGCAGTCCCAAGTTGCACTTTCCAACAACACTTCCTGATAGAGGTTGGGATTTCGGAGTGGCTTCTTCAACAGCAAAGAGTCGCTTTCCCGACACAACACGATTGAGGGCTGTAAATATGTCTTGACGCTGCGCCTTGGAGAGATATAAAATTTCGCACACATGCTGCATCATGGACTGCACGGTTTTGTGAACGGGGTCCCCAGAAAGTATAAAACTCCTGACTGGAAGAGGATCTCTGTGAACTCCCTCATTTCCCAGTTGAAGTTCCCCCGCCTCTACCTTTTCCTTGAAGATACGCTTCAATCTATTGCACTCATTGGTCGGGTGATGGACGAACCTGTGGTAACGACAATACTTGGGATTTTCCATTTCCTCTTCAGTTGGCGGGCGCCTGATAGGAGGAAGCTTGATGGCATCATCTTGAATCCACGCTTCCAAGAGTTCAATTACTTCTTCGATTGGGAATGGGAAATCTACGGCGGATTCTCCAGCTTCTTGGCGTTGCACATGAGCTTTAGTTGCGGCCTTTCGAGGTGGAGCCGCATGATGTGGTGGTGCTGCACGCTTGGGTTGTTGCTATGTCGCTGGAGCTTTCCTATTTCCTTCCTCACTCACCACGCTTACAGAGGGACCAGTGTTACATTTCTTGTTGATAAGGCGTTTGTTTTCTCGAGTTTCGCGTGCATATTTACCTCTGGATGGCTTGGTTCTTTCTAACAATGTTGGTGCTGTTGTGGCCGACCGCTTAACAACTTCATGAATTTCAGAGAAAGTATGGAAACGTATATTCTCCAATAAGGCGCGATAAATGGGAACCATGCCATTGATGCAAGAGTCCACCGATTGTTGTTCAATCACATTTGGGTCGTGACAATCCAACGCCTGAATCATGTATCTCTTGATATAATCATTCAGATGTTCATTGTTCGTTGGAACATCCTTCCTAAGTTTGAAAAGGTGATTTTCTCAGAAACAAAGAAATACTTCTTGTAAAAAGCTGCAACCATCTCACGCCAGTTGGATATGTTGTTTGGTGCAATGTTGTTGTCCCAGGTGTTTCCAGTAAGGGACTTTGAAAATTCTTTCAAGCGGAGGACATGATTGTATTCGTGTTCACCCAAGGATTCTAGAAATCGAGAGATATGTTCACGCGCATTACCAGTGCCGTCATACAGGGGGAATTGAGGATAAGAATACCCCTTCGGAAGAGGAACTCTTTGTACATCAGGAGGATATGGAGGTTATGCTGATGCATGTCCACCGGGTTCTCTTTGTCTCGATTTCGGAGAAGTCGTTCCAAATCTTCACGCGTGATGAAATTGGATGGATGACCCCTCTCCAATGGACGGCCCTCTTCGTCTACAAGGGTGCGCCCTACTGAGGTACTGGTGCCAGGAGTATTAAAAGTGCTCCTCATTGGCTCTGGTTGGCGTGGTCCCTGCGGTAGCCGCTCCGTTAGCGTCTTGAAGAAAGTAAGTACCTCCTTCTGAGTTGAAGCCATGTCCGTCTGAGCCTTAGAAAGAACTTCCTGTCTTTCCATCAAATCAACAATGGTGATAGGGGGTTGGCCTCCTATGGTTCCTCCGGTCTCTCGTCCCGACGGGGGAGTGGCAGCAGCTCTGGTAACAATCGATGGCGTTACGATCGAAGAAATATTGGGGGTGGCGGCAGCGGCTCTGGCTCTGGTGATTGGAGGTGTAACGCCTGAGGGAATATTCCCCGTGCCGCTGGTGTTGGTGGTAGAGGCTGTCGTGCCGTGGGTGTTGATCGTGCTGACAGGTGGTACATTTCCTTCACCGGGAGGAATGTTGACACCAAGGACGTTTTCAGCGCCGGTGGCCTCAGGTTTTGTTGATGACCAGGACCTGAGCTCTACTATCTTGAAATTGGGATTGAGATAAATGAATTTAAAATTGGATTTGATATTGCAACCGAGAGATTAATCTCCCACTGTGGTCGCCAATTGTTTATGAGTAAAAACTGTTTCTGCTGGATTATTTGGTAAATTTGGATGTGTGGATGAGAAACGAATCTAAACCTAAAACAAATGCACTGCACATGAGTACTTTAGATTCGAGAGATAAATCTGTACAATCCTGGCCTAAATCAAGAAATGGTCGTTCCAGTCTTGCTTCGGTCACAAAGCGAAGGAGATGGGTTGGTCTTAGGGTGGGAAGCGAAGAAGGTGTTGAGACCAGAATGGTTAATTATGAAGGTGTGGCTATTTTATGACTTGTATCAGAATTTGGATCTGGCTTGCGGAATGAAAGCTATCAGTTCTTTGGTAATTTTCTGGATACTGTGTTGTTTGTTAACCAAAACTTGTTGTTTTGTTGAAATAGGCAAAACCTATTTATACAAGTCATATTGAACGTACCCTGATCTCGTAGAAAGTGGGAGTGATTGAGTAATGAAGAAGTGGGGTTATGTGTAAATGCCAGAGATCACGTTCCCACCATGGAGGAAACTGGTTAGTTTACACCACTACTTATTACCTCCACTAACTTCCCTGCTTTCTGACACTTTCTTATAACGAGTGTGTTACACGCCGCATGCTGTAAACCGCCAGACCAATACCCTGATGAGCATCCCCCAGTTTGTGACATATTTGATGTCTCGAGTGTTTTCATAGAAAACATGTAGCAGATTGCTATGTGTGGCAAGTCAAAGTTAGGAGACTTTCCGCAGGAGAATAGCATGTGATGATATTAGAATTTTCTTAGTTGGTCGCCCAAAACTTACCACATGGCTCTCAATTCTGTGGCGGATTTAGACGGATGAGATCGTAACTCATGAGAAAGGGTGGCCATGGATTATGGCCACATTCTGTAAGCGCCTGATGGTAACACAATGGCGTCATTGGCACATGCTAATGGCGTAGTGGCATATAGCGGCGTAGCCATGGCATAGTGGCGCCTGGCGTAGCCATGGCAGCTAATTTGGCATAGTGGAGCCTGGCGCAGCCATGACAACTAATTTGGCATATTGGTGTTATACCCAAATATGGCTCCGGAAACACTGGCCCTATTGATATATCAAACTTAAGTCCTTATGAGAATTACTTGACTTAATTGGCGCGGCCGCGACACGGTGGCGCTTTATGCAATCGGTGCTGTAGGGCGCAAGGATGGCCACATTAAAGGAATTATGGCAGGTCATAATATGGGAATAACCACAGGCGCAAGGATGGCCACGGGTGATTATAGAATGGCGTCGTTTTTAGGGTTTGACGGGTCCCACATGGCTCGTGGCATGCTGTAGGGCCAAAGTAGCGTAATTGGGACACGACTGGAAATTAAGGTTTCGACTAATGCCACTAAGGCAGATCCGTGTTCAGAATACCCTAATTGGAATATGTTATGGCGTTTGGCCACGAACAAGAAGTGGGTTAGCACGTTGGAGCGCTATTTATGGTACGTTGCTACGTTCGCCATGCTTCTGTGGCAAAGTGGCACGTTTGGCATGTTTGGCATACCGTAGAGGAATGACACATTTAGCATGCACGTTTGGCATGCCAATTAGCGTATTGTCCCGACTTTGGAAAGCCAACTCGGCATTGGGACCATCTGGCGCAATTTTTCCACTTTTAATATTGTGGCAGGTTTAGAGCGACCTGGTTGGTCAATGAAAAAGGGGACGGCCAAACGTGGGCGTGGCCACACTCCTAGTATGCGTGTGGCGGATTTAAAGTGACCTGATTGGTCGATGTGAAATAGGGCCTGTAAGTATGGGCCCATGATGCAGGGCATACTACAATTCCAGAAGATTCCGCTTAGAGGTTTGGCTTCCATGGTTTCCTAATTTCAGGCTTTCTTATTTTTAGGATTCTTTTAGATTTCCTTTTAGTTTTCTGTTTCCTAGTTTAGTTATTCTTCAAGCCTATATAAAGGCTAGATTAAGTCTTGTAAGAGCTATCTATCACTCAATCAAATTATTAAACACAAAACTTATCTTTCTCTTCTTGCTTGAATTCTCTTCTCTTCTTGTTTATAGCAATCTAGTATTGCTTTCTTTTACCTTGTTCCACATTAGTTGGTATCACCCGCTTAGTTTTAGGTTTTTCATCCTATCACTTGATCCTTTACTTCGCTTCCGCAACACCTTTTCATTCCTTTTAAGTACATAAAAAAAAATGACTGCTCAACCAGTTACTCTAGAAGCAATCGAAGCTCTCATCAAATCTCATACCGAGATTTTGGCAAAAAACATTACTGAAACTCTTGAGAAGTCCATGGAGGAAAAATTAAGGTTAAGAGATAACAAGCTTGAAGCAATGCAGAATCAGCTTTTCAAGGTTGCAAAACACATAAATATAGATTTGGATATGCCTGAGCTTGTAGACTTAGAAGACAAAACTAAAAACGATACACTTCAGTTTTTGCAGAATGATGAAGTATCTAAAGATGTATTGCGTACTTTAAACATTAAGAAACCGTATGAAGGGTTCATAGGTCATTCAAAGAAGAAGCTAGTTTCTCCTACACTCGACAGTGATGATGAAGATGAACGTGAAAACGATCTAGAGAAGAATTGGATTGAAGAACGACGTTTAAAAACTGGTCACAACCCTTACAGTTCTTTACCCGAATATAAGCTAAAAGCTGATAATCCCAACTTCTCTGGAAATTTTCGTATTGAAGAACTAACTGATTGGTTCTTTGAGGTAGAAGATTTTTTTGCATTTATGGAAGTCCCTGAAGATTCTAAGGTCAAACTTGTGACTTACAAACTCAAAGGAGGAGCTGCAGCCTGGTGGGATAAGATCTGTGATGATCGAAGAAACGCTAACAAACCGAAAATACGTACTTGGACACGTATGAAAACTTTGATCAGGGATAAGTTCTTACCTAGAGACTTTATGCAGCAACTTTTCATCAAATTGCAGAACATTCAGCAGGGGGCACGCACTGTTGAAGAATATGTGTCCGATTTTTATAATTTGGTGGAACGAAATCAACTCAAAGAATCTGAAGAACAGTTAGTTGCAAGATTCATTGAGGGGCTGAATAGATTAATACAAAATGGTATGACTCATTCAGTTTTTACTATGGTCGAAGCGGTGCAGCAAAGCTATTAAGATAGAAAATCGCCTTCTTCGTTCTTCTAGGACTTATCCATCCAGACAAGGGCGTTATCAAAATAATTCCAGGGGTACCAATTCATCTCAAAACTTTTCTCCAGATACTGTTTTGACTATTCCCAGGCCTCCTTATGTTGATGTTAGCCATTCACATCGACAACCTAGCCATATTGTGCCTTATACTCCACCTCTGGCTACACCTATCTTAGCCAATCCAGTTGATCTTCAGCCGGGTCAGCAGTCTCACTCTCTGCAACCAACTCCTCATACTACAGGGAATCGGTTTCATAACAGGCAACAATAATTTCCACCGCAACAGAGAACTACTAATACTTATGCAAAATTTCGTGGAGATAAGTGCAATAAATGCCAGCAATCGGGGCACACGTCTAGTGAATTCAATGCTTTGATTGGTGAACCTCAGTTCATTAATGAAGTCACTGGTGCGCTTAATGAGTTCGAAGATGAAGACTCACCTAGTGATGACGATGAGTTTGTTGGGATGATTCGTCCATTATTTCTTACTCAACAATGCAAGTCTCAGAGACACGGTATCTTTAAATCCAGATGTTATATTGGGAGTAAAATCTGCAAGATGATAATTGATAGTGGCAGTGTGGATAATTATATTGCTGATCACGTAGTTAAGAATCTTGAACTACCAGTAACTTCTCATCCAGAACCTTACACTGTAGGATGGGTTAATGCCTCTAGCACACAAAAGATTACTCTTCAGTGTTATGTGTCATTCTCTTTTGAGGGTTATGAAGACACAGTTCTATGTGATGTCATTAATATGACGGCAACCCATCTTTTTCTTGGCATACCTTGGCAATACGATCTTCACGCGGTTCACAATGGATTCGAGAATACTTACACTTTTGTTCATAATGGGAAAACCAAGGTTCTTAGTCCATCCAATTCCACTTCAAACTCTTGTGCGCAGACTGATGCTGTCGTAGCCACTGTTATTCGTTCTTTGCACCCACAACATTCTTTACATTCCCATGAAGATTCTAAGACTATGATTGAGTTTCCTGCAAAGGTGAAGCACTTATTATTTCAATATAATGTTTTATTTCCAGATGAACTACCAACTGCATTACCTCCTTTACGGAATATTCAACACTGCATCGATTTTATTCCTGGAGCCTCTTTACCAAACCAAGAACACTATCGCTTGAGTCCTGCTGAGCATGAGATATTACAGGGACAGGTAAATGATTTGCTTACAAAGGGTTTGATACGACCTAGCAACAGTCCTTGGGCCAGTCCTGCCTTCTTGGTTAGTAAAATAGACAATGGATGGAGGATGTGTATCGATTGCAGAGCATTAAATCGCATCACCATTCCTTATAGATTTCCGATCCCGCGTATTGATGATATGATTGATTTACTGTCGGGCTCTATTATTTTTACTAAGTTGGATTTACGCAGTGGTTACCACCAAATACGCATTCGAGGTGGAGATGAGTGGAAAACAACATTCAAGACACGTGAAGGTTTATATGAATGGTTGGTCATGCCATTTGGGTTATCTAATGCACCTATTACTTTTATGCGACTTATGAATCAGGTTCTCCAACCCTTTCTCAGTAAATTTGTTATTGTCTATTTTGATGACATACTAATTTTTAGTCGCAGTGAGCCAGAACACCTCCAACATCTTTCACAAGTGTTTCAAGTTCTTGCTGCCAACTCTTTATATGTTAATTTGAAGAAGTGTACCTTCATGGCTTCTTCAGTAACATTTTTGGGATATGTGATTTCTACTGATGGTATTCATGTCAATCCTTCTAAAGTTCAAGCAATTGAAGATTGGCCAGTTCCTACTTCTATTCGTGATGTTCGTAGTTTTCATGGTTTGGCTTCTTTCTATCGAAGATTTGTGAAGAACTTTAGCTCTATTTCTGCACCTTTGACTGACTGTCTCAAGAAGGAGAAGTTTGAGTGGACGGAAGCAATGGATAAAAGCTTTATTCTTCTTAAAGAAAAGCTTTGTACGACACCAATTCTTGCACTTCCGAATTTCAACAAGCCTTTTGAAATAGATTGTGATGCATCTGTTGTTGGTATTGGTGCAGTATTATCACAGGAGGGTCATCCAATTGCATATTACAGTGAGAAGAATTCAGATGCACAAAAGAAATGGTCTACATATGAATTAGAGTTATTGGCTCTTGTTCAATATCTTAAGCAGTGGCATACTTATCTTATACATAGGGAATTTTTTGTCAACACTGACAACCATGCTTTGAAGTTTTTGAATACTTCTGCTAAAGTTAACAGAATGCATGATCGATGGCTTTCCACACTCAACAAATACACTTTCTCCATGAGACATAAAAGTGGAAAATTGAATCAAGTTGATGATGCCTTAAGTAGAAGAAGTCATATATTAACAACAATTCGTAATGAGAGTTATGCATTTGACTATATCAAAGACATTTATCCAGAAGATGAAGATTTTGGCAAACTATGGGATCAATGCAGTTCTCAAACTCATGGGGTTGATGATTTTCTTATACAAGAAGTTTTTCTTTTTAAAGGGAATCGATTATGTATTCCTCAAGGGTCTTTACGTTTACATCTTATGCGAGAATTACATGGCAGTGGTCTTGGTGGTCATTTTGGGAGAGATAAAACCATTGCCCTGATTGAAGAAAGATATTTCTGGCCATCTTTGAAACGTGATGTACAAAAGTTCGTACAAAAATGCATGGTCTGTCAGAGAGCAAAGGGTACAATTCAAAATACCGGGTTGTATACTCCTTTACCAGTTCCTGATGCACCTTGGGTTGATATAAGTATGGATTTTATACTTGGTTTACCTCGTACTGCTAGAGGTAATGATTCTGTTATGGTCGTAGTTGATCGTTACTCTAAAATGGCTCACTCGTAGCTTGTAAGAAATCAACTGACGCTTCTAATGTTGTTTCTTTGTTCTTTAAAGAAGTAGTAAGATTGCATGGGGTTCCAAAGTCTATCACTTCTGACAGAGATACAAAATTTTTGAGTTATTTCTGGAAAAGTTTATGGATGCGCTTAGGCACAGTTTTACAATTCAGCACAACTTCACATCCGCAAACTGATGGACAGACTGAGGTTGTTAATAGATCACTTGGGAATTTGATTAGAGCTAAGTGCCTGGATAATAGTAAGCAGTGGGATGTGTTATTGCCACATATGGAATTCGCTTTCAACACTTCTGTGAATCGTTCTACTGGGAAAACTCCATTTGAGATTGTGTACTCTAAAGTACCTAATCATACTCTTGATTTGGTAGCCTTACCCACCACACAGTGTACAAACACTGCATCCGACTCTTTTGTAGACAAAGCAACTGAATTACATAATGAAGTAAAATCTAAACTGGAGAAGTCCAATTCTAAATATAAAGAGGATGCTGATAAACACAAGAGGTTTAAAACCTTCAAGGAAGGGGAGCTCGTGATGATACATCTAAGAAAAGAGAGATTTCCAGTGGGTACTTATAACAAAACCAAGATGAAGAAATATGGTCCTTTCAAGGTTTTAAAGAAGATCAATGATAATGATTATGTTATTGATCTACCGAATGATTGGAATATCTCCAACACATTTAATGTTCAAGAGATTTTTACGTTTCATGGTGACAATGAACTTCTGGTTTGTTTGGACAACTCGAGGACGAGCTTTACTCTAGAAGGGGTACTGATGCAGGGCATACTACAATTCCAGAAGATTCCGCTTAGAGGTTTGGCTTCCATGGTTTCCTAGTTTCAGGCTTTCTTATTTTTAGGATTCTTTTAGATTTCCTTTTAGTTTTCTGTTTCCTAGTTTAGTTATTCTTCAAGCCTATATAAAGGCTAGATTAAGTCTTGTAAGAGATATCTATTACTCAATCAAATTATTAAACACAAAACTTATCTTTCTCTTCTTGCTTGAATTCTCTTCTCTTCTTGCTTATAGCAATCTAGTATTGCTTTCTTTTACCTTGTTCCACATTAGCCCAACCACAACTCATGTGTGTGGAGGGTTTAAGGAGACCTGATTGGTCGACAGGGAATAGGGGTTTGTCGAGCAACATGGGGTGTGGCCACTTGCAAGTGGCGCCGACTGGCCTATGGCATGGCCACTTCTCCCTTTGTTGCTGCTCCTATTCTGTGGCTCCTTTTATTCTTTGTTTTATAATTTTGGTAGGATTTTGCACTTACTAATCAGTGGCGGATTAATTTCCTAGTTCTCCTAGGCTTAATTTCGACAGGCTAGGTCTTTAATACTGTGCAGGGCGCAAAACCCTAATTTTTGCAAATTAGTCAGGGTAATATCTGAATCTTGTGAATTATCACAAAATTGATTGGATTATATCTGTTGACACAGAGTTCTTTATGCTTATTGCCAGAGAGCAGTATGCTTTCCGATTGAAAACTTTTATGCAAGGACCTTAACCTTGATACTTGGAAATTCGTGCTACTCTACTGCGAGTGAACACAAATTGTCATGCCATATCAATATTAAGGGTTCAGCCGGGGAACATAGCACAGAAAAGCATTCAAAGAACTTATATTAACTGAATAATACATGCAAGGTGCCAAAATTTACAGAATATCTGGGATTGTTGCTACATGCACCATTCTGGATAAATCTCATCTGAATATATTGAGTTGCTCAATAAATGCGTTAGTGAAGAGGTTGAACACTCGCCACTTTTACATGGATCTGTCTCTTTGCGGAATGATGGTTTATTAAATGCGAGGTTTTACAATTTTAACCCTGAACTAAAAACCACCATCAACACCAACCAAACCCAATACTTATTGGGTTTTAGAAAATGCACCCATGTCGAACCTACTCGTGAACGGGTTGGGTGTCCACCCGCCAAATTGCGGGTGTGTTGGGTTGGGTTGGCGGATTTGGGTTCATATGCTCACTACTCATCACTACTAGTGGTTAGGGGTGAGCATTTGGCCCGTAATCCGCGGATTTAACCGGGACCAACCGTTCATTTATGGATGAATGTCCAGACCATTCGTTAATGGGTTGGATGCGAATGGAATTTTTGAAATCCAGCGGATAATGGATCGGGCCCGGATGCAACTTTGAAAATCCGTTGGACATCCATATCCGTTAAATTAAGGGCATTTGTATAGTTCTAGAAAATACTATGGATCATTTAGGAATTTTTTAGATGTTTGCTTGGGGTGTTGTACATGGCATTTTTATATTTGAATACATGTATATGATATCTAGATTTTAGAAGGAGTCATTTGCGTTAGCTTTATTTTCTTTACTATAAATTTTAACTAAAACAAATCCATTGGATTATCCGCATCCAATCCGTCCATCCGTGCATCCATTGGATGCACATCCGTTGGATACGGATTGGATGCGGATGCCAAATTTGAAATTCGTACTGCAATGGGTTGAATGCGGATGTGGCGAAAACCGGCCCATGCTCACCCCTGATAGTGGACGCCTTTACTTTGTATGGGCTTTAGCTAAAGACGGCCCAGATTTTGATTACACCACAGATGCACGGTGCAAAAACTAACCAATCTACAAAGAGTGTCGAATTGTCACAATTTTGGAACGTGCAACAATGCTTAGGCTTTCTGTAATTTAGTTGATGTTTCATCGTAATATATATAGGCTTCTGCTAGTATCACAATTATCGCTCACTTATAAATCAGTTCAAGTCTCACAACACAACACATCAATACATTCTTTCTGTGTCCATGTAAACTTTATTCTTTCTTTTCATCAGTATGTAAATTGATCACATTATGAGTAATGAACTACATTTCTTAGTAGTCAATTCCATTTATACTTCCAATAACTGCTTCAAGTTCGCAGGGTACACATACTTTTCTGAACCCATAAAGAATTCATTCATAATTATTTTAGCAGCGGCTTCAGTTGGATGGTATAGATCCCAAAATATATGGTCTCTTCTATTCTTACAGTACACTGCAACCGGTAAGCATGGGACTTTTGCTCTGAAATTCCCCGCTCCGCAACAAGCAGATTTTATCTCGGTGAACCCTGTTATAGATTGAAAATATTTCCCAAGTATTAGGATTTGCGCCACATGATATTTGAGCTTGATTTGGCCAAAAATAAAGGTTAATAGAATAGCATTACCATAAAGAGCGGGTTGGTGCAGGAAATCGGCCATGATATCGTGAGTGTTTATCAAGGAATAGTGAATGTCTGTAAGCTCTTCTTTGAGTTCTTGCAAGAGTGATTTAACAGCTTTGTTGTACTCAACAGACCAGTGATTTGCTTGCTCATTGCACTCCCCTTTAGGATTATCGCTCCTTAGTTTTGGACAACACCCTATCAAACCGAGTCCAACCACGGCAAATTTGCGTGCACCAAGATTGTAAATTGTCTGCTTACGCGATGAACACAAAGAAAAGTGATTTAGGAACCGAGAGAGGAAAAGTAATGAACACACACACACACAAAAAAAAAAAAACTGAGGAAGGAAAAATGGAAGTTTTTATATGCGTACCTTCAACTTGCTTTTCAATATAACTATCAAAGAGTTTATGAACTGGTCACCAGCTGGTTCATTTCCAACAGCTTGAACTTTGCCAAGAATGTCGTTGCTACCAATTGCAATAAGAAACACAGATTTTGCCAAGTATGTTTGTCCTTCAACGGTTCCTAATTGTTGCATGAGCTCTCCGTGCACTGTTTTAAAATATGCTATCTGTTCGTTGAGTGAGATGGATTGTTTCTGCTCAAAAAATGTGTGCAAATTCCGAAATTAGTATACTAGCGCACGGGATACACGATTTTCTTTTTTTAGCCAGACACACACATATATATGTCCGGAGAGATGGATAAATATACTGTGTTGCTTACAAATAATTTAGTTGTTTCATTGAAGATTCCGGCTCCGCCTGATGCAAAATTGATTCCACCCTGATCGAGCAACACCTTGACCTTGTTCGAAGCTGATTTAATGGAGAGATACGGCAGCGAAGAGGGTAGTCCTAAATTCTCAGCTGTCCAAATTAAGAGGGCACCAAGATTTAGTAAGGGACACAAATGTTTTAGCAAATTTAAAGTAACTAAAGTACATTTTGGTGACTACTTACATAAGAAATCAGCAGCATTCTTTCCATTGCTATACCTTCCAGTTGCTTTCCGATTTGGATAATCGACACCATTATGAGGAAAATTAGATTTAAGAATGGAAAGCTCTAAGTGATTATTGTTACCAACATCAACGAGCGAGTCTCCAAATACAATAACAGCCGGAACATGGCCAATTCCTTCAGTAATAATCGTGTTGAAGTTGAATATGAAGAAGATAATACAGAACGAGAGAAAAAAGTTGTAATAAGCCATTTCGCAATCAGTTATTGAAGCTCAATCAAAACTCACTATCTCCCTTGGACTCTCACTATCTTCTATCTGTGTGCTTCATGATTGCATATATATATATATAGATACATATGTGGGAGTTGAATTATTAGGGGCATGGAATGATTTGCTGAAGCTAACAATTTGAGTGTATGTGAAAGCCGAAAATGTGGCAACTACGAGTAAAAAGATAAGTCAACAATTATGAGAGGATAAGTGTGAACTCCAGTTGCATTGGCGAGCAGTGATTAATTTAGAATCTTGTCTCTTTCAGTTCTTTCCTTCCCCATTAATGGTGACAGCACGTACGTGTCCATGCCCTATTGTATGTGTATGTATACATCCACCGACTGATCTGGTTTCTGAGGGACACCGGGATGACAATTCTCTGCCAGAGGTTGAGAGGTTAAGCCCGTTCTGGTAGATTTTTCTAGAAATATCTGCCTGCCAAGATAAGACCTCTTTTCTGTGGTGGTGAGTGTCCCTGGAAGAGTTTTTTTCTTTTTCTTTTTTACATTTTATCTCAAAATAAGTGATTTTTTTTTAAAGCACTTTATTTGTTATATGTGCTATGTTTTGAAACAAATCCTTATTAAGAATCAGTGTTGGTACAATTTTTTCTCAAAAAAACGTACAAAAATTTGATAATCGATTTTATTATATGACTGCTTTATCATTTATATATGTCTCTCTCCTCCCTCTATGTTTAACCGTATTTCTTTTTTCAAAAACTATCTAAAAATTCTTTTTTATCTTTTATATTTCTTCATCTCCAAATTTAGATCTAATTGGATATGATACGAGATATCAAAATTTTCGAGTAGATTTTGGGTTTTTTTATTAGTATTTCATGTTTTCAATTAAAAAAATCAATTTTTTTTTGTGATTTTAGGTTTTAGGATTTATCTTTTTATTTTATTATGGATATATGGCTATTCATGTCATGTAGTTGTATTTATATTGACCACCAGTGTGATTTCCCATAGCCTTCGGGCGTTTTAATTGTAATCCGATGATGCATTCTAAGTATATCCTCGAAGACAATCGATTTTGATATGCCGATGATCAATATTCAATCAAACAAGATTAATGGATTCTGGAATTGGTTATGGTAATGATGTTAATTTAGTGCAAATTATCCTTTTTATGAAGGATTTTCTCTTAATGAAGAAGAATGATTTTCCAAATGGTGGATGCAGAATCAAAACACCATCGCTCCAACTACATCGATTACTTCTATGATCAAAAATTATGTTTTATATTACAATTATTAAGTTATTGTAATATTTTGCTTTTGTACATTTATGTTGTATCCATCCGATATACTTGAATTATCTTGTTCATCACTTTCGATTAATATAATCTAAAAAGGTATTTCCTCTGCTTTTCTTCGAAAAAAAGAAAAGAAAAATATAATCATTTTCATCTTCGTTGTATATATCATTTTGAAAGATTTCTTAAAGTATAACATTTACGGACACCTGTGTTTTAGTCCGTGCTCGTTAAAAAGGAAGGAATCTGAGTAAATGGAGCAAATTTGATACCACTATGGGTACACAAAAGATACACTTTCCCCTAAAATCTACTTATACTAAACACTCCTTCGTCTAAAAGTAGTGATTAAGCTGTTGGCATAAACCGCCTAAGCATTTTCTAATTTTTTATTGTTTTAATGTGGATCCTAAGGTTGCATTACGGTCCAATCCATATACCCAAAAAATTCCAAAGAAAGTATATTTATGGAAATTGAAAATTCTGGATGCTACAAAACTGTGATGATAAATTATTATTAGTGTATAAAACATCGTATTTTGTGCCCAAATAATGAAATGTGAATTAAAAAAATATATAAATCGAGTCCAAATTTGTGCACCCTGTAAAAAATTGGGTGCACGTTTTGGCCTTTCTCATTGGTCTATAAAATTTCTAAAACCACCTCTTGTTTAATTCTTTACCATTTCGCTGTAGTTTCCTAATTTTATTTTCTGTTTTCATAAGAAATACTAAACTATGAAACTTAATTTAAATCTGCATCAATATTTTCATGGTATTAACATTTTGGCAATTAACTTTTCTTTACATAATTACTAAATCATGGCTACGATTTTGACCAAAAAAAATTCTGAAAATAAAATATATTAGGACTCTTAGCTCTCTGTTTTAATCAAAAATTTGAAGACATCATTTATTTTAGAGTCCCGTGTTTTCAAATGTTAAAGGAATTTATCGTCTGCGATTCCAAATAGTCATCTAAGGAGTTTTCTGGAACTGACAAGTACATCAGTTAACCATAATCCGCCAAAAACAAACCGAACCGAATCGGCCGGGAACCGGACCGAATCGATCGAAGTAGTTAATGATTAGCAGTTGTTCTCAAATCATAAGGACCGAGTAGTTCCAGTTCCGAATATGGAAGGATTAATAATCATACGGAACCGTACCGTGTGCATCCTTGTCAACATCTAATAGAAGAATCGGTAATTCAACCATCAAAAATTGGATGACAAATGAAAATTTTAAGTATTTACCAAATTATATTCGAAGAGATACTATTTACTTTTTTCAATTAGAATAACTAATCAAATTAGCAAAAGAGAAACCATTCCAAGAATTCAGGTAAGATATTGAACTTTTTTTTAAAGTATTTGGTTTCATACAATAAATTAGGAATCTCTTTTCAGGAGCTTAATAATTTTGATCAGCTTAGGAGATCAAATTTGAAGTGGTTATTTAAATTAACTTTCTCTAAGGATAAACCTTTTGAATGGATGGAAGATTAGATACAATTGATATTCATACAATTTGTTGTTTAGGCATATTAGATGTTGATGATGCCAATCCAATGGGCTTTAGCTAGAAATGACCCAGATTATAATTACATAATAGATGTACGGTACAAAACAAACCCTTTTTCTCCTAAAAGAAACATCTTTGATTTCATTATTATGGTAAAATTAATTGAATACATCCATTCAAAATATATCGGATATGATAATAATGAAAATGAAATAAATCTTGTTTCATAGATGAACTGATATTTGGAATATGACATGAAAAATAATAATCAGATGTTGGAGTTTATCATCTTCATTAAGAGTAAAATGTCCTTGAAGAGAGTAATCTTCTCGGTTCATTGATATCACGATCACTTCTTGTAGCCATAGATCTTGAAAGAGTTGAAGAACCACTAACCCTTCCTATAAATCGATCAAGGTAGTACTGAAAATAAAAATGAAATCACTTATATGAGAACATCTAATTGGCATATATAAGCCACTAAAGATGAAATCAATCGAGGATTAAATAAAACATTATTTACAAACCCTGATATTTTCCTTAAAAGGTATTATAGTTTATTTTAGATTTTAGATAACAGTTACATGCAAATAAGAGACTAATTAACAGTACCTACCTCCTCAGTAGATTCGAGCAAGTTTAGGGGATTTTTTTCTCGAAAAGAGCATAACTCTTGCATATTAATTAATATATTAATTGGATCAGTGCTACCAGAACTGTTATAAAGAAGAATGTTACAATTAAAAGAGTTACATAGTGGTCGGGAAGCGACTGGAATCTAATCGTAATAACTAAGTTTCATAACCTCCACCAAAAGACATGGATCGATGAACAGTCCATTTCAACTAACAACACCGTCGTAAACATCGAGAAAGGTTGTTGCTAACAAGATTTAACCTTTGAGCTTATCGGAATTTGATCACAGAATTTTAGAGTTTCCACTACCACTACGACCTAATTAAACTTAACAATTGACTGATCTCTTTTAATTAACGGCGCTGCTGCAAACATCGGGGGGAATACGGTTTGATTTTCACCACCATTATCATTTTGAAAAGAAAGTAGACCTATTTTTTCATGTATTTTCTTGTTGTTTCTTCGTTGTTTTTGATGTTGGTGTTGGTTATATCGTGTCTTTTGTGAGAAAGTGTGAAGTAGATTGGAGAAGAAGCCCCATGATACTCACTGACATTATCAAAACTAGGGCTGCACATGGGCGGGTATGGGCGGGTATAAGATGAAACCAACCTCGCACCCACAGACTGCGGGTTTTTTTTTTTCAAAACCAACCCCGCACCCACAAACAGCGGGCGGGTTTTGTTACCCGCCCGCTGCGGGTTGGGCGGGTATGGGTTTAAACCCGATTAGACCCGCTTTATAATTCAATACTCATTCACACACACATGTTTTACTTAAGTTCACAGATGAAGATTAAGTGCTGAATTTGTTTATTTTTCGATTGTTGTCGATTTTTGGTCAAGATTCGAATTTGTTGTTGTCGATTTCTGGTGAAGATTTCTGGTAATTGTCGTTCGTAGGTGAAGAAGAAGAACTGAGGAGGAAGAAGAGGAGAGGCCGAACAGAGACAAGAGTGTAGAAAGGGAATGAGGGTTATCAGTAATCATATCTACTAGTATTAGGGTTTCATTATGGACGGTTAGGATCAGTTTTATCTAATGGTATATAATCTGCGGGTTTTTTGGGCGGGTATGGGTGGGTAGTAGCTTAAACCAACCTCGCACCCACAAATAACGGTTCTTTTTTTCCATAACCAACCCCGCACCCACAACGGGCGGGTATGGACTAAAAATCCACGGATTTAGCGGGTACGGGCAGGTTTGGGTTTGGTGGGTGGGTCTTGTGCAGCCCTAATCAAAACTAACAAAATCCTTACTACTGCTGAAAGTAATCCCAAAAGAACAATGCAAATCTTTAAAAGTAAAAATATTTGTTGGTGCATCACTCAAGCAGTTTTTAATCTAGCAGCATCACAACCAATTATTAAAAAATATGAATGACATTTAATCATTCATTTAATTTATACAACTTTTTTTACTTACTAAATGTTTTAGGAAATATCGTCACAACCATCCATAATGTTTTAGTTGTGATGATGTTAGATCAAAACTGCTCAAACAGTACACGAGCAAAATGTTTTCGAGTAAAAACAACCAAGTTATCTAAACAAAAGACCATAAATAGCCTTAAAAGAGTACGGAATCAATAGAGTCTTCTTATAGAGGTGGGAGATGAAGCTATTCTTGTAAATCTGCTTCCTTTGGAGCAGATCTGAGCTGAAGACGACTTAAGTAACTAGGATTTTCAGTTCAAGTTTTCAAAAAAGTTGGCCCTAAAGTGTTGGAACCGTAACAATGAAACTGTAAACATTATATGAATCTGGTTGTACTGAAAATAATCAACTAATTGAAAACTGCAACTTGACACATGAGGGCAGAGCCACCTGCTCAGCAAATTTTCTTTAACACATTAATCCGCGGGTACTCCTCAAGAACGAGAGATGCTATACCCCATCAGCGAAGATGTGTCCAAGATAGAACTTCCCGATATAGACTGTATAAGCACAATACAATCTACCCAACTTCGAACTCAGCAGCAAGGATTAAGAAGGAAGATAAACAACCACTGTTGCGAAAAATCAAAGTGAGAAGATGGAGAAACGAAGAAGAAAACGTAGCCGCGTCTAGCACACTTAAAAAAGAGAAATTCGATTTTGTATTTATAAGACAAAGTTGTTTCGAAATCAAGCTAGGTTTTGGTTTCCTTATAAAATACGTTTTATTTCTTGTAAAATAAATCAAAACTAAAAAGGAATTCCCCCTTTAATAAAATATTGAATAAAATATTTTTGGAATTAATTTCTTAAAGAAAAACTTGCCAAAAATAAATTCAAGTAGTCACGGGACTTGATGCACGGTATAGGCGCAATGTGGTACTAAAGGTTATATAGTAAAATTCCTCTTTAGTTGTCCATAATATGAGACTAAAGAATCATTTCATTCATTCATAAAATGAGTAAGTATCCTTAGATCCTTAGGTCATTAGATCGAACCACACAAATTTTTTTTAATTAAAACTCACTTTCTCGGATATAAAGTTGGGTCCAAGATTATCTAGGTTGAAGATAATGAATAAAGAAGAAACTAGATTATTTTCAGTTCAGTAATCAGATGATGTTTCATAGTAAAATACGCTTTCACAATTATCAATCACCTATAAATCAGTCTCGACTCCCGACTCTGAGTCTCATAACACAACACATAAATACATTCTTTATCTCTCTCTCTATATATTATTTTAAATTTGGACAACCGAGGAATCAAACCTTTAACATGTAACTTGAGAGTTCGACCCCACAATTGCCACCGTGGCTATTTCAGGTTGGTTCTCCATACAAACTTTATTCTTTCTTTTCATAACATGTAAAATGATCACGTATTGAATTACATTTTCTTTTAGTAGTCAATTCCATTTATATCTCCAGTAATTGCTTCACATTCACAGGGTAGACGTACTTTTCTGTACCCAAAAAGAATTCATTCATAATTATTTTGGCAGCCGCTTCTGTTGGATGGTATAGATCCCAAAATATATGGCCTCTTCTATTCTTACAGTACGCTGTTATTGGTAGGCATGGAACTTGTGCTCTAAATTTCCCCCCTCCACAACATGCGGATTTTACCTCAGTGAACCCTGTTATGGATTGAAAACATTATCAAGTATTAGGATTGTGCCTCATAACTGAATATATGAGCTATATATTTAAGCTTGATTTGGCGAAAAATAAATAGAATGACATTACCATAATGAGCTGGTTGTTGTAAGAAATCAACCATGATATCGTAAGTGTTTATTAAGGAATAGTGAATATCTGTAAGCTCTTCTTTGAGTTCTTGCAAGAGTGATTTAACAGCTTTGTTGTACTGAACAGACCAGTAATTTGCTCGCTCATTGCACTCCCCCTTAGGGTTATCGCTCCTTAGTTTTGGACAACAACCTATCAGACCGAGTCCAACCACGGCAAATTTGCGTGCACCAAGATTGTAAATTGTCTGTGTAGATAGATGCACAAAAACAAACGTGACTTGGGATAAAAGATGACGAACAGACAAGAAAAAAAAGAACCGAGCAAGGAAAGCTGGAAGTTTTTATATACGTACCTTCAACTTGCTTTTCAGTATAACCATCAACGAGTTTATGAACTGATGATCACCAAGTTGGAATTTGTCAAGAATGTCGTTGCTACCAATTACAATAAGAAACACAGATTTTGCCAAGTATGTTTGTGCTTGAACGGTTCCTAATTGTTGCATGAGCTCTCCATGCACTGTTCTAAAATTTGCTATCTGTTCATTGAGTGAGATGGATTGTTTCTGCTCCAAAAATGTTAGAATCTGAAATTAGTGCTAGCGCGCGAGATACAGTAACATTTTCTAAGCAAAAATACACATATATGATCCTGTACATGTACACATATGCCTAAAGAGATGATAAATAATGATACTGTACGTTGCTTACAAAAAGTTTGTTTAATGTTTCATTGAAGATTCCGGCTCCGCCTGATGCAAAATTGATTCCACCCTGATCGAGCAACACCTTGACCTTGTTCGAAGCTGATTTAATGGAGAGATACGGTGGCGATGTCGCTAATCCTAAATTCTCAGCTGTCCACATTAAGAGCCAAAATTTTATTAATGACACATATATAACCCAAACTTCATTTTAGCTTTTCAAACAGTGACTACTTTCATTTGTTTTCGTCAGTTGTACTTACCAAAGAAATCAGCAGCATTCTTTCCATTGCTATACCTTCCAGTTGCTTTCCGATTTGGATAATCGACACCATTATAAGCATAGTTAGATTTAAGAATGGAAAACTCTAAGTGATTATTGTTACCCACATCAACAAGCGAGTCTCCAAATACAATAACAGCTGGAGCATGCCCAATTCCTTCAGTAACAATCGTATTGAAGTTGAATATGAAGAAGATAATACAGAAATAGAGAAGAGAGTTGTAATAAGCCATTTCTCAATCAGTTATTGAAGCCTCACTCTCTTCTGTATGTGGTTCGTTATTGCATATATGCGCCTCTCTTTATATACACGGATCCGTGGAAGTTGAATTATGAGAGTGATTTGCTGAAGCTAAGAATTTGAGTGTATGTGAACGACGAATGTCTGGCAAAGATAAGTCAACAATTGTGAGAGAACAAGTGTGATAAGTCAAAGATAAGAATAATCGACATTTTGTAGTTTAAAGGTTATTTAAAGGTTACTAGCATTTGGTTCTTAACTCTTAACACTAACAGTTGACCCTAGTAAACTACAAAGACCGTTTAGAATCTCACTCTCGATGGCTATCAAAAATGTAACGTTGGAAAAGGATAAAATAAACTCAGCACTTGCACATTTTGTTGCTCGCAAGTGTGGCATGGAGGATTCTGGACTCTCTGATAGGACATTCACCCTAACTTGCCAGCACCACTGATTGATGTTAAAGTAGCTGCCGGTACGACATTATTTTTAACTTAAAGTAAGCCGGCCGTTGAACTTTCTTTTTTTTTTTTTGCTTGAGATAGAATGTACACACAGAAAAGGAGAAACATGATCTTGAGTGGACCAACTCAGAGAGAAATATCGTCCATCCATTCAATGGCTTATGGCTCAAATAGCAGTCTCCTTAAGTTCAGTGGGTCCAAGATATATGTACTTCATTTCTGTTGGCGATATTTCAAGCTTTACATATTCTTCTGAGATGAGACTATATGGCTACGGCCTACATCTGACTTCAGAGAGTGGACATTAGAAAAATGTCAAGATAAAGTTCAAAACTTGGAAGCAACTTCGAGAAGACTAACAAGTAACAAGACAATTAAATTATTTTTTGTCCTCTACACGGTTTGGACGTCGACGCAACTTTGAATTCCGATCGCTTCCTGTAAAAATGATTCTCCCAGAACGTTGACTGTCTCCTCTCCTCCTGATTATAAAATCCAATCACGTTTCTTGTTAGGCGCGCGATATGACAGATGCGGAGGAGACTCCAAACTGTATTGTTCGTCTAGTCCATTTTTTTTTGTTTTTTTTTTTTTGATTTAAAAAGGGTAAATTTTATTATGAAAAAACAATAGACATTCATAGAGAACATGGTGGCCACTGTGACAAAATACAAAACCAAGAAGCGGACATGGAGCCTGATCAAAAACTTAAGAAGCAAACTTAAGAAGTAAAACAAATTACATGATAACATCGTGTCAGTTACGTGGAATCATCTCTAAAGAAATATTTTTAAATACTCCATTTTTCAAAAGCCAGTTGAAAAGCAACATTTTAGCATCATCAATCATCCTTTCCAAAGAATGATAGATCCCTTGAAATTTTTTTATGTTCCTTTCAAGCCAAACATTCCACCAAATAGCAAAGGAATGAGCTTCCAAATTTTCCATTTTGTAGCTGTCCTCTTCTTCTTCTTCTTCTTCTTCTTCTTCTGTTTCCATTCCCACAGAGTGTTTTTGACACAATCATTAGACACCCATTGCAGATTGAAACAATCCAGAAAGAACTGCCATATTTTTCTTGTGGTATCACAATGAAGAAAGATATGGTCATTTGACTCAGGAGCTTTCTTGCATAGTAAACACCCATTCACCATTATAGTGTTCTTCAGTTTATCCAGTATAGGAGCAGCATTGTAAAAGAGAGACCAGATGAAAAAAGACACTTTCACATGAACTTTATGATTCCTAAAAATTTGTATGGAAAAGGAGTTCCTTGAGAAGTATCCAAAGAAGAATAACAATCTGAGACAGTGAAAGTGTCATCATTTCTCCATCTTCTGACATCATCACCAACAAATAAAGAATTTGGTTCTGGGACTAAATTCAGTAGCTGCATCAGCTCATTTAACTCAAACTCTTCCAACTCTCTTGATAAATTTAAATTCCAGGTCTTAATATCATTGTAAGAAGAAACTACTTCAGAGATAGTAAACTCCTTGCTTCTGCATATTCTGAAGATATTAGGGAAAAGAAACCTTAAAGCTACCCCATTGCACCACACATCTTTTCAAACACAGACATTTGTTGCCACTGCTAACTTGAATGACTGTGCTTGAAGTAACAGTTTCTTTGCTCTTTAAAATCTCTTCCCATAAACTTTTGTTAACAGGCTTGTTTTGAGAATTAGGAAAAAAAATCCAAAGGATCGCCATCAAATTTCTAATTAACCACCTTCTTCCAAAGTGTATCTTTTTAATTTCCATATCTCCAAATCCACTTAGCATGAAGTGCTTTGTTCATAATGCTGAGTTTGTTGATACCTACACCACCATTCTCTTTTGAAGTATTAAATCTATCCCAACCAACCCATCCTTTTTCTTGACTGTTTTAGAACCACCCCAAATGAATTGTCTCATAATCCTCTCCATTTCCTTTTCCACATATTTTGGTAACTGAAAAAGAGAAAGATAATATATCGAAAGACTAGACAGAACAGTGTTAACTAAGATGATTCTACCACTTTTAGAAATATACTTTCTCTTCCAGCTACTTAACTTCTTCTGAAATTTTTGAAGAATAGTTTCCCAATCAGAAGAAGCCTTGACTTACTACCCAATGGAATTCCCAAATAATTTATAGGAAACTAACACAAGAACATCCAAATAAATCAGCACAAGCTCTTGCATTTTGAGTCTCCTCCACAAGCACCACAACACTTTTCTTAAAATTTACTCTAAGCCCAGAAATAAGCTCAAAAGCAAATAAAATATTTTTCATATTTGAAATCTGTTCAGTGCTATCATCAATGAACATTATGAGATCATCAGCAAACTGTAGGTGATTAATTACAGTACCTAGAATAGCAGGTTTGAAACCAATGATAAGATCCAGGCAACTTTTTTGATCATAAGAGAAAGAACTTCAGCAACAATAATGAACAAAAATGGTGAAATAGGGTCCCCTGCCTGACCCCTTACCACTTCTAAATAAACTTGAAGCTTCGTCTTGTCCATATTACTGGCAACTTTTCAAGGGATTTCAAGTCCAAGAAATTTCAAATCCAACATTTCAAATTCCAATGGTATTGGACTATGGGAAACTGTTGATGTAAATATTACTTTTGTTTCAAAATTCCAATAGTTTAACCCAATCTGAACTGTCAATTGAGAACCTGTGACTAGCACAGTGGAGTTTCATCCATCTCTCAATAGGGGAGACCCGGGATCAATTCCCGTTTTACGCATAAAATGTGCAGTTATAATATAGTTGGGGTTTAGGTGGGCCGGGCTGGGCTTAACCAGAGGGTAAGGCCCAACTTTCACTGATCAAAAAAAATAAAAAAATATGAACTGTCAATTGTCAATTAATTACTATTCCTATGTTGACAGCCGACTAATCATTTCTCACCTAAATGTTAGATGTTCACGCGGCTCTGAATCATAAGGGCCTAAAATAGACTCTAAAATAGCAGTGTCCAACCTATTTTTGACCTTGTTCTTCACTATTCACCCCTACGTCCCATCCCATCATTGAAAATCGGTCGACAAGAAGTTTGGTAGTTTCTTGAACGCGTACAAACAGAACTGTACACTTGCTTATGATCTATCTCTTTTCGGTGAAGGATGGAGTGTATTCAGAAGGTAGAGGTAAAAGTATCACATATGCCCAAGTCAGCCAACATGGAATAGATTCAAATACAACAAAAACTGTAATTGGTGACTTTTACCTGTTGTAAGAATACTACAGTGTAACTGAGGTGTAAAATTTATCTTTTGTTTTTGTATTGTTTGTTATAGTTTATTGTAACAGTCTCTTGTGTTCTCTGTCAGGTTATAAATAGCCGTCTGTTGTAACTGCTTCAGTTAATTCAAAACTCTTTTAGGTTTCTCTCTCTTATAGTTTCTTTCATGGTATCATCCATTTTTTCATCATTTCAGATTCAAAATTTTCGATCCACTTTCACTCATTTTCCTGTTAAGCTTAAGAGATCTAAAACATATCCATAATGGCGATCGATAAGATACACTTTTTGATTCCCTTGTGAATCAACAAAAAAATTCAAATCAATCTCAAAACTCAAAGCCTTTAAACTCGGCTTTGAAGTCTCAAATCCATCTACAATTGCCTAATCTTTCTAATTTCATCTCTGTTAAACTTGAAGCAGATGGATCCAACTATCTTTGGAGAAATCAGTTTGAATCTATTTTGATTACCATTGATCTATATGATTATGTTGATGGATCTATTGAGGAACTAGTTCATTTTATCAAAATTGATGGAGAGAAGGCTTTATATCCTTGTTGATGGTGAATTTTCGACAAAGGTCAAAATCGTAAAATCATGATACTGCATGTTTCTGACCCGGCTTCAGGGACGCATGTGAAGATTCATATTTTATGATCCATGAACCGTTTCACAATCTCTGATCGAGTTCCTCTCAGAGCCATGATGAATACGATTCTCAAAAGGCCTCCCACTAGCTGAGCGTTCGATGCTGCGCATTTCATCATGACCTCTATGTAGAAGAATGATTGGGAATTCCTCCTACATAATTTTTTGTTGAGAGGGCAAAACGCCTTCAGGACGTCGGCGATACTCGTTGTTCCCTGACTGCATAGAGAGGTGTATAGATTCAGGCGGCCCTCCTACATAATCGTTTGTTGAGGGGGCTAAATGCCTTCAGGGCATTAACAACGCTGCACGTTATTCCCTGACTATACATCTTTTAGAACGAGTATGATGCTTCACTATCTCTTATCTTGATTCTACAATAGATTAATTCTATCATGACATTCGCCGCTGAATTTTTAGAAAATAATCTATTATATCTTATTACTCCGTTCCATTTATCCCCGGCTGACCCGATGGATTAGTAATAGGTAACCAATTCATCTCATTGCCCCGTTCCTTGAATTCCCCAGCTGGATTCATGGATTGGTAGTGGATGCACAATTCATGATTATTGCTCAATTTCATGAATCATTCTCCGCTGAATTTCATGAATTAGTAATACTACTCAACAATCGGGCATCTAGACTATCACCGAGTAAGCCCCAATAAAATGGTGCAAGAGTACTCAACAATGATGCACGAACGAGCACTCAAATACACGAACGAGCATTCGAAAATATGGACAAACGAGGAATTCTACACAAAACAGGAGAGATAAAATAATAATAAAAAATAAAAAAGAGGCGCCTAGGGACCGGGCCCACCGGCCGGCCGGTCATGCCGCTGTGGTTGGTCCCCCACGCCTCTTCTTTTTATTTTTCTTATTTTATTTATTTTCATGAACTCATGAAATTCCTTCATTCAAGCAACTTTCCTTGTTTGAGCAAAACTCACGATTTCTCCATATTTTCACGGTTTCATGAAAAATAATAAAATAAGGAAAGGTGTTGCGGGACCGGACTACCTAGCCGGCCGACCATGCCCTAGCCGTGGCCGTACCCACACCTTGCAATCCCTTGTTTTCATAATTATTATTTCCCTCATCTCATGAAACTCCTCCGTTTGAGAAAAAATCATGGTTTCTTCATATTTTCTCAAATATTGCTCAAACCATGAAAAGGACAAAAAGTCAAATGGTGACATGATCGACTAGGATACTCACGCTAAATAATAAAATATTATTATTTTCCAAATTGTGATCAAACGGGCAAAGTTCTACTTGCTTATTCGAGCAAAATCAAAAATTTCAGTCAAAGATCGAACTCTTCTGAAAATCCAAGATATTGCTCAAACATACACCAGAAAGTGCCAAAAATCTCAGGATTGAGACACGAACATTGTGACGACACGGGCATAATTCTTTGACCGACCAAGGCTGGCCCTAAGGCTTGCAAGGAGACGGTCCCAGACATTCTTATAATTTTGACCTAATTTGCTCAATTGCTCATATTGGCTGCAAACTCTTGCCAACCAACTTGGAATTTGCTCAATCGACCATCATTCGGTCCCACACAACCAAGGTCCGGTTCCATGCCTTCTTGGTCGGTCCCTCACTTCTCTATAAATTAGGTTTTATTACCTAATGCTCAGACGAGCACTATATTAATAAATGATGAAACCGGCATTTAATCATCATTCTTTCACCAACTGGTCAACTCAGGACCCTGGTGCACGCTCACTCGAGAAATCGGGCACCACATGGTCGTCCATTATCCCATGTGGTCGGTCCCTCCCTCACAAATGACCTGTTTTCAGTAATTCATCAATCGACGAATAATTGATCAAAAATTAGGGTTTCGAACAAACGCTCCACAAAATCATCATTCTGAGCAAGTTCAAACGCTAATAATTTTATGTTGATCCAGTAATCAACATCCGGATTAATTACATAATATTTGGTAGGCTACCAATATTTTAATTAATATTTTATTGGGTCGCGTTACCAATAATTCGTCGAATTGAGCAATACTTGCTCAGTTGCTCGAATATTGATCCAACTATCAATAATTCATCGAATTGAGTAGTACTTGCTCAGTTGCTCGAATATTGATCCCATTATTAATATTCAGTAATTTATCTATATTCAATAATTCGTCGAATTGATCAATACTTGCTCAGTTGCTCGAATATTGATTCGACTATCAATATTCAGTAATTCATCGAATCGAGCAATACTTGCTCGGTCACTCGAATGTTGATCCTATTATCAATATTCAGTAATTCGTGAGCAATATTTTCTCAGTTGCTCGAATATTGAACTAACTATCAATATTCCGCCGAATATTGATTAACTCAATATTTAAAAATTCATCGAATTTACAATATTTTCTCAGACGAGCAATATCTAAGAACTGTACGTCTAACATGTTCAATCCATGAATCATTGAGCATTCGTCACTCATGCTCGATTCAAAAAAACTTAGACTTTAATAAGTCAGCCACTACTAATCAAATACACGTTTTCTTTGCAGACTCCACGTTCGTGAGACATCAATCACGTCACATGGAGGGATATTACTTAGGGTTTTGGTCTGGCGGCCTACGACACGTGTGTTCATACACGATGAAAAATGTGAGTAAGTCGTGCAAACGGTTGAAGGAGTTAGCAAAGTAGTGGGTGGAGAGTTAACCAAGTCTTTGCACGACATGAAACTGGTTTTACCACGATATCCCACTTTCCCACTCTTTCACTCAAGAAACCGTCACACTTACAAGGATCAATGTGTTTACTACTCTGACAATATAAATAAGTCTCTAGATCCACGATTGAACAAGAACACTTTTTCGGGAAATAACTCTCAGAAATTCCATCAATCAACCAGAACTTATTCGAAATTAACAGTTCATAAATTTGCAGAAACCTTCAGTACATCCACAATCCTTGATCATCATTGATCTCACACAATTCTCAGCTTCTCTCCTACAGACCAACCCATCTCCCACTTTGTGACCGTACTGACTCTGGAACGGACATTGACTTGGTTTAGGTCGGAATCCTACAGATTGATCTCTCGATCTGCAATCCTGAGTATTATACTTGGCGCTAATATAACAGGTTTGTGATGTCCTATCTTAATTTCTTTCCATCATAATTTCCTATTGGTGGGAGAAGGAAATGGTGGAGACGACGCAGAAAGAGATAAAGTATTTTCGATGGTTTCAAAATGATGTGATAGAAGTACATATATGTCAAGGGTACAATAGTCACTTTGATGTATAATCTTATCTGTCTGTTTCACCCAACACAATAATATATTCGTCTATTACAACCATATTTTATGGGTTCTTAGACATTTCACCCATTTTCTGTTATTTATTTAGTAAAATTTTATATCAGGTCGTTAAATTGCCTGTCAGTTTTGTGGAATTAACAAGTATATTGGTTAACCAAAAGCAGCCAAAACCGAATTCACCTGAGCCGGCTCAGAACCGGACCCAAATGAACTAGTTAATGGTTAGAAGTTGTTCTCAGTTCATAAGAACCAATTATCTCCGGTTCCAGTTACGATAGGCTTAATAACTGTATGGAGCCATACCGTGTGCAAACTTCTCGACATCTAATAGACGAATCGGTTATTCAACCATAAAAAATTAGATAACAATTGAAAATTCAAGAATTTACCAAAGTATATTGGAAGAGAGATTATTATTTTTTTCAATCACAATAATTAATCAGACTAGCAAAAGATAAACCCTCTCTATTACGAAATATTTTATGCTTGATTATTAATTTGATTTCATCAATTCAGGTAAGATATTTAACTTTATTCAGGGATTTGTTCTCGTCCAATATATTAGGAATCTCTTTTCAGGAGCTTAATAATTTTGATCATTTTAGGAGATTAAAATTTGAAGTGGTTAGTTAAATTAATTTTCTTTAAGGATAAACCTGTTGAACGGAAGGCAAATTAGATATAAATGATATTCCCACGGTTCACCATCTAGGCATATTAGATGTGGATGTGCCAATCCATTGAGTTGTATCCACAACTCAAATGATTATGATTACATCATAAATTATGGTACCAAAACAAACCATTTTTATTTTTTTGAAAGAAACATGTTTGATTTCATTAATATATAAAAATTGAATACATCTGCTCCAAATATATCAGAGATGAGAACATTGAAAAATTACATGTTCTTATTTCATAGATAAACTGATATTTGAAAAATGACATGTAAATATAGTCAGCCATTGGAGTTTATCATCTTCATTAAGAGTATAATGTCCCAGAAGAGTTTATCATCTTCAGTAATCTTCCTGGTTCATTGCTATCAAGATCACTTCTTGTAACGATCGATATTTAAAGAGTTATAGATCCACATCCACTTCCTGTAATTCGATGAATGTAATACTAAAAATAAAAATGTGTCTATAAGAAACATCTAATTGGCATATATAAGTCATTTGAGATGAAATCAATCGAGGATGAAATAAAATATTATCCAAAAACCCTAACAATCACCTTAATAGGTATTATGATTTATTTTAGATAATAATTACATGCATATAAGAGACATTAATTAACATTACCTAGATCTACTCAGTAAATCCGAGCAAATCTAGTGTTTTTTTTCTTCCAAAAGGGGAATATACATACATACACATATATATATATATTCGGATTAGTGCTACTGGTAGTTTGCTACTGTTATAAAGAAGGCGATTAAAATTAAAAGAGTTACATAGTGGTCAGGAAGCGACCGAAATCTGATTGTAATAATTTTTATAACCTCTACCAGATCGATGAAAAATACATTTCAATCAACAACGACATCATAAAAAACAAAAGGTTTTTGCCAACACGAATTAGCCTTGAGCTTATCGAAATTTAACCAGAGAGTCTTGGAGTTTGAACTACCACTACGGCCAAATTAAACTAAACCACTGAATGGTCTCATTTAATTAACAACACCTCTGCAAACAACATGTTAGAGCGATTAGATTATCACCACCATTATCAAGATTTATTCCTTTTGAAAAGATAGGAGACCCGTTTTCTTCTTGTTTTTGTTGTTGTTTCTTCGGTATCTTTGATGTTGGTATTGGCTTTGTTGTGTCTTTGGTGAGGAAGTGTGAAGTAGATTGGAGAAGAAACCCCATGATACTCACTGACATTATCAAAACTAGAGAAATCCTTACCACTGCTGAAAATAATCCCAAAAGGATAATACAAAGCTTTAAAAAGAAAAATATTTGCTCGCGCGTTATTTAAGCATTTTTTGGTTAAGCAGCACCACAACCAATCATTAGAAAATATAAACGACATTTTACTCATTCACTTAATCTGTACAATTGTATTACTTTAAGTGTTTTAGTAAATATCATCACAATCATCCATATGTGTAATGGTTAGTTGTGATGCTGCTAGATCAAAAATGTTCACGTGCAAAATATTTCCCTTTAAAAACAACCAACTTATCTAGAACAAAGGAGTAACCTAACAAGAGTAGGAAATCAATAGAAAAGACTTATAGAGGTGGGAGATGAACTACCTATCCCACTTAGATCTGCTGCAACGGAGTAAATCTAACCTGAAAACGAGTTAAGCAACTAAAGCCTACAACATGGTTTTTAAATGCGTAGGTTTCGCTTCAAATTTTTTCAGAAACGCTCCGACTCGTACTTATAAAGCGTTTAGAATGAGAAGCATATAGTCAGTGATTTTGACCAAAGTCAGAAGCGCAAAATGGTCAAACAGAGTAAGTCTAAGCTTAAAACGAGTTAAGCATCTAGGGTCTGCAGCATGATTTTTAAAAGCTCGCTTCAAAAAAAAATTCAGAAACGCTCTGACTCGTACCTATAAAGCGTTTGGAGTGACAAGCATATAGTCAATGATTTTGGCCAAAGTCAGACGCGCAAAATGGTCAAACCTCAATAAATAATGCTTCTAAAAATTAAAAAAGGATAGTGGAATCCGAACCAACCACCTTGTGCGTGGTATGTGAGTATTCAACCATTGTTCTACATGGTTATCTGTGATAATATATGACTATATTTTATATTTATAAATATTTACGTACCTATTTATAACATTTCAAATCTTATATTTTACAATTCATCGCCAACTATGAGTCGCCGCTTCACGATTCTAACTGCGCATCACTTCTCAAAAATAGAAAACAAGTCACGCTCTGCTTCACGCTTCCAATACCTTGGTGGGTTGTTTTCCCTTTTATAGAAGAGAGAGAAAGTTTTCAAAAAGGTTGGGCCTAAAGTTAGGCCCAAAGTTATCCGGGTTGAAGATACTAATAAGGGAAAATTAGGCTAAGGCCCAACCCATGGGTAACCCACAATATGAGGCCCTTAATTTAAAAAAGTTTAAATCTAGGCCCCGAGTTATTAAAAGAAATCCATGCCCTTTTATATATTGTCAAGCCCCAAATTAAATAAAATTTAAATTTAAGCCCAAAATTATTAAATCTAGGCCCAAAATTATTAAATTATAGTCTGAATGTGTAAACAGAAGTTACACATCATATGGCATGTGTATCCAGAAGTTACACATGCTTATGACATGTGTAATGCATAGTTACACATCAAAAAATAGACATAAAAAAACGCATACAAAAAAGACATGTATTACTTTAATATTCATTTACAATAATTTCGTAGCATATGTAACTAGAAGTTACACACGCATCTGTCTAGTGCAATTGAGAGTTACATATGCATCTATCTAGTGTAATTGAGAGTTACACATGCATCTGATTTGTGTATTCAGCGTCAACTCCAATTCCAGCGAGACCATTACCACATTTAAGCAATTAGCATGAAGTTATCTGAAACCTGAAATATAACAACAAGCAATCAGAAGTGCTTTCATCTGATAATCTCAAATATCTCGATCTATAAAAAAATAAATATTATAGAACAATTGTAAGGAAAAATTATAGAATAATTGTAAGGCAAAATTATTTTAGCATGTGTAACTGGAAGTTACACATGTAGCCGTCATGTGTAATTGACAGTTACACATGCATATGACTTGGATACCTAGCAAGAGGAATTTTTTGGTTGCAAGTTTTTTCATTTTAGCATGTGTAACTAGGAGTTACACATGCATCTGTCTAGTGTAAAGAGGAGTTACACATGCATATATCATGTGTAACTAGGAGTTACACCTACGTATGACTTGTGTACTCAACTTACTGACTTTACTTGTGATATTCACAGTTGTAACGCATATGTTACAACTAAGAACCAATTAGTTCTTTTGCTAATTCTGATTTATTGGCAGACAAGGTTTCAAACATGAAATAAATTCGCAGAACACACATTCAATGCCTGGAGCCTGATGAGTCCTAAAAAGTGCATATTTCTATATCTTTTTGTTGGCATTTAACTCATCTTTTATGCATTAATTCTACATTTTATCCCATATTCTGTATTTTCATTGTTTTCAAGAATAAATATTTTTATTAATTAATTTTGTATTTTTAGGTACTAAATAAAGATTGGATGAGTTGCGGAGCAAAAATAGGAAAGGAACGACAAAGAATCCGGCAGAAAGATAGCGCAGATTGTGGTATGGAAGACTCAAAGGCTAGCAATGGGCTTAACAAGGAAGAAATTGTTCTTAAACAAGAAATGGGCTCAGAATTATCCCAAGCCCAACTAATCTCCCAAGCCAAATCTCAAACCCAAAGCCCATTCTCATGTAGCCGTCAGATTGGATCCACAGATGCATCCAACGGTCTCTTCATCGATGTGCATCAGATTTCGATACGTCGGACTCACACTACAGCACCTAACTCTAATCTGAGCTGTCAGTTTTGATGTATCACAAATCCAACGGTCGCTCCAAGCATGTTTCCCTCGTGCCGTTCGATTCAATCCAGATGTGATAATCCAACACTCATCCTCGCTGTTCATCAAACCCTTCTGATCCGCCCAACACCATAGCACCTAAACCTATTTCACCCAAACAGAACCTAATCCCTAATTCCCATCGACTTATTCTCCTTCTTCTCTCCCTCTCCTCTTCAACTGCTCTCTGCAGAGAGCTTCATCATCACCACCACTCCATGTCACCACCAAATCATCTTACAAACGCAACCCATCTTTACCACCAACTATCCATGATATATGTCAACTAATTTCAGCAGCGTTACATCTCATCAGTGATGTGTGAGTTGAAGAAATTGGTTGAAAGATATCAATGATGGAAGAGATAAAAGCTAGGGCATGGAGATGGACAAGGAGAGGCAGACGAAACATGGGTCGAAGAGCAATTGTCCCATCTAATTAGGTAAATTCGAAACCCTAGTTTACTGTTGAATTTGGGGAAGAACACAAAACCCTAATTTTGTAAATTAGGTATTTTGGGGAAAGTACTTGTAACTATAAATATGGGTTGTGGGTGTTGTGTTGAGGGGATGCTGGACTAGCCAGTGTCAAAATTGGGAGAATTGGACTAGCCAGTTCCCCAACTGTGTAGTTTTTTTGTATGTTCAGTTCTTTGTTTCACTTTCAATTCCAAGTTCAATTGCTGCCTAATTCAATCTATTGTTATCTTAAAATGTTATTTATGTTCTAAATCCACCACTAGGGTGAGAGGACCCTTAAGCCATGATGGTTAGCCATTAGGATAGTTTTTGTTGAACTCAAAATAGCTTAGGCTAGTTAGATTCCTAAAAGCCCAACTGACTTGTGATTAGTGGTGTTGTAAGAAGACCACTAATGCTAGGGGTCAGTGGTGGTTCTAAGGGGTTAATCATCTATATTAGTTAGTAATCCACTGCCTAGTTGACCTGTGATTGCCTGTGCCTTAAACAGACAGCCAATACTAGGGGTTAGCTAAGGCTGTAAGGTTAGTTAACTAGCCATATGACAAAAACTTAACCTAGGTGAACTAGCCGGGTGAAAGGGAAATCTCAACCCTAGAATCACACTTTCATTCCCACTGTCACTTAGTTTAGGAAATTAGTTAGGAAATTTAGGAAAACAACAATAGCTCCCTCCAAGTCCCCGTGGACAAACCCCTGCTTATTCACTTTCTACTTTAGATCCTGTGCACTTGCAGGTGTAAATATAACCATAGTTTTAGGTTTAATTCCTTAGCTATCAAGTTTTTGGCGCCGCTGCCGGGGACTCGGTAGCGGCGCTGTTGCTGTTTGCTCTTTATCTTTGCTCTTATTTTCTGCATTTTACTGCATACTTTTCATTGTCACTGCATATTTGCACTTTCATTGCATATCTTGCACATAACCTCATTCTTGCATCTTCATCTGTCACTCTTGCTATCACTCTTACAAGTTATTTCCCTTTGCTCATTTGCTGCTCACTTGCTCTTCTAGCTTGCTGTGTAGTCTCTCCTGTACATATGCATTTTTAGCTCAATCTTCACTGTTGCCATTCTTTTGCATTGCATTCCATTCCTGTAGCATAATTCATAACTGCATACCACTATATCTTAAACTTGAATTTTTAGTCTAGCTGCATACCATTGTCATCTTAAACTAATTCTGCATTTCATTCACTTTAGCATCTTGCTCTGTAGCCTTAGCCTTCATCTCTTCCTGTAACTTAGCTCTTGTAATGATAGCTATGCATTGTCGTTTTCAGCAACTTCTTAAACTGCATGTTCTCAGCAACTTTATATTCTGCATTCTGTAAGCATTTTCTCCATCTGCAATTGCACAACTGCATTGCGATTCTTCAACTTTGCTTACTTTGACCATGTTCTTTGTGTACTGATCACACACATTTAAGTGTGCAGGTAACTGGTGATGCTGTTGGTTGTTGCCTTGCTTGCCAGAGCTGTTGGTGGGCTGTAGGTACACTTTGCTTACCTAGCTGCTGGGCTAGAAGAACCTTGCTGTTGGGCTGTAAGCTGCAGAAGGAGAGGAAATTGAACCAATCCCATCTGGGCCTTGAGTGTTGAAGCCAAAGCTTAGGATGATCCAAAGCCCAAACTGGGCTTTTGCAACCTAACTGAGCAGCTGGGCTGTGCTTAAGCAAGTAAGCCTAAACCCATTAAGAGAACCCAACCTGTGGGCTTCCATTTTTAATTTGTGGGCTTGTAATAATTTTTGTTTTTCTTTATTTTTTTTATTTGGGCTTGTAATAATTTTTCTTTTTCTTCTTTTTCTTTCTTTTATGGGTTTGTAATTATTATTGTTGTTTTTATTTTCTTTTATGGGTTGTGCTAATTTATGCTAGGATAA